>NC_079195.1:57353216-57461783 GCF_029499605.1 Hyla sarda
TGATGAAAAATTTGAAAATTTTGCATTTTTCTAACTTTGAAGCTTTCTGCTTGTAAGGAAAATGGATATTACGAATAAATTTTTTTTTTGGTTCACATATACAATATGTCTACTTTATGTTTGCATCATAACATTTACGAGTTTTTACTTTTTGAAGACACCAGATGGCTTCAACGGTCAGCAGCAATTTTCCGATTTTTCACAAAATTTTCAAACTCAGTATTTTTCAGGGACCAGTTCAGGTTTGAAGTGGATTTGAAGGGTCTTCATATTAGAAATACCCGATAAATGACCCCATTATAAAAACTGCACCCCCCAAAGTATTCAAAATGACATTCAGTCAACGTTTTAACCCTTTAGGTGTTTCACACGAATAGCAGCAAAGTGAAGGAGAAAATTCACAATCTTCATTTTTTACACTCACATGTTCTTGTAGACCCAATTTTTTAATTTTTACAAGGGGTAAAAGGAAAAAAATTTTACTTGTATTTGTAACTAGTGTTGAGCGGCATAGGCCATATTCGAATTCGCGAATATTCGCGAATATATGGACGAATATTCGTCATATTCGCGAATATTCGCATATTCGTAATATTCTCGTTTTATTTTCGCATATGCGAATATTCGTGTGTGCGAAAATTAACATATGTGAAAATTTGCATATGAAAAATTAGCATATGCGAAAATTCGCATATGTGAACATTTGCATATGCAAATTTTTGCATATGCGAAAATTCGCACACCGGTCTCACACAGTAGTATTAGAGCCTTCTTTACACCACACAAGCTGAAAGCAGAGAGGGATGATCACTGTGATGTGTACTGTGAAAAAAAAAAACAACAACAATATTCGTAATTACGAATATATAGCGCTATATTCGCGAATAAAATTCGAATTGCGAATATTCGCGAGCAACACTATTTGTAACCCAATTTCTCTCGAGTAAGCACATACCTCATATGTCTATGTAAAGTGTTCGGCGGGCGCAGTAGAGGGCTCAGAAGCGAAGGAGCGACAAGGGGATTTTGGAGAGTACGTTTTTCTGAAATGGTTTTTGGGGGGCATGTTGCATTTAGGAAGCCCCTATGGTGCCAGAACAGCAAAAAAAAAAACCACATGGCATACCATTTTGGAAACTAGACCCCTCGGGAAATGTAACATGGGATAAAGTGAACCTTAATACCCCACAGGTGTTTCACGACTTTTGCAAATGTCAAAAAAAAATTATTTTTTACCTAAAATGCTTGTTTTCCCAAAATATTTTAATTTTTAAAAAGGGTAATAGCAGAAAATACCCCTAAAAATTTGAAGCCCAATTTCTCCTGATTCAGAAAACACCCCATATGGGGGTGAAAAGTGCTCTGCTGGCGCACTACAGGTCTCGGAAGAGAAGGAGTCACATTTGGCTTTTTGAAAGCAAATTTTTCTCTGGGGGCATGCCGCATTTAGGAAGCCCCTATGGTGCCAGGACAGCAAAAAAAAAAAAACACATGGCATATCATTTTGGAAACTAGACCCCTCGGGGAACGTAACAAAGGGTTAAGTGAACCTTTATACCCCACGGGTGTTTCACGACTTTTGCATATGTAAAAAAAAAAAAAAAATTTACCTAAAATGCTTGTTTTCCCAAAAATGTAACATTTTTAAAAAGGGTAAAAGCAGAAAATACCCCCCAAAATTTGTAACACAATTTCTCCCGAGTACGGCGATACCCCATATGTGGCCCTAAACTGTTGCCTTGAAATACTACAGGGCTCCAAAGTGAGAGCACCATGCGCATTTGAGGCCTAAATTAGGGACTTGCATAGGGGTGGACATAGGGGAATTCTACGCCAATGATTCCCAAACAGGGTACCTCCAGCTGTTGCAAAACTCCCAGCATGCCTGGACAGTCAACGGCTGTCCGACAATACTGGGAGTTGTTTTGCAACAGCTGGAGGCTCCGTTCTGGAAACAGTGGCGTACCAGACGTTTTTCATTTTTATTGGGGAGGAGAGGGGGGTTGTATAGGGGTATGTGTATATGTAGTGTTTTTTACTTTTTATTTTAATTTTTGTTAGTGTAGTGTTTTTAGGGTACAGTCGCACAGGCGGAGGTTCACAGTAGTTTCTCGCTGGCAGTTTGAGCTGCAGCAGAAAGTTTGCGGCAGCTCAAACTTGCAGCCAGATACTTACTGTAATCCTCCGCCCATGGGGGGGACGACATCCAGCTGTTGCAAAACTACAACTCCCCGCATGCGCTGACAGACTGTACATGCTGAGAGTTGTAGTTTTGCAACAACTGTAGGCATACTGGTTATGTATCACTGAGTTTGTGACCCAACTCAGTGTTTCACAACCAGTGTGCCTCCAGCTGTTGCAAAACTACAACTCCCAGCATGTACGGGGCATGGTGTACGGTGACTGCTGAGTTGTAGTTTGCAACAGCTGGAGGCACACCGGTCGTGAAACACTGAGTTAGGTAAAAAAAAACTCTGAGTTTCACAACCAGTGTGCCTTCAGCTGTTGCAAAACTACAACTCTCAGCAGTCACCGACAGCCAACGGGCATGCTGGGAGTTGTAGTTATGCAACCAGCAGATGCACCACTACAACTCCCAGCATGCCCTTTAGCTGATTGTGCAAGCTGGGAGTTGTAGTTATACAACAGCTGATGGTACACTTTTCCATAGAAAAAATTTGCCTCCAGCTGTTGCAAAACCATAAGTCCCAGCATGCCCATAAGGGAATGCTGGGAGTTGTGGTGGTCTGCCTCCTGCTGTTGCATAACTACAGCTCCCAGCATGCCCTTTTTGCATGCTGGGAGCTGTTGCTAAGCAACAGCAGGAGGCTGTCACTCACCTCCAACGATCCAGCCGCATGGTGTCAGTCCCGCCGCCGCTGCTCCTGGGGCCCCGATCCCAACATTGACGCCGGGGATCAAGGGGTCCCCAGCACCCGGGGTGCACGTCCCGCACCCGCTCACGTCCTTCGGAAGAGGGGCGGAGCGGGTGCGGGAGTGACACCCGCAGCAGGCGCCCTGATTGGTCGGCCGGTAATCCGGCCGACGAATCAGGGCGATCGTGAGGTGGCACCAGTGCCACCTCACCCCTGCAGGCTCTGGCTGTTCGGGGCCGTCAGAGACGGCCCCGAACAGCCAGTAATTCCAGGTCACCGGGTCACTGGAGACCCGATTGACCCGGAATCGTCGCAGATCGCTGGACTGAATTGTCCAGCGATCTGCGGCGATCGCCGACATGGGGGGGCATAATGACCCCCCTGGGCGATATGCCGGGATGCCTGCTGAACGATTTCAGCAGGCATCCGGCTCCGGTCCCCAACCGGCTAGCGGTGGGGGCCGGAATTCCCACGGGCGTATGGATACGCCCTCGGTCCTTAAGGACTCGGGATGCAGGGCGTATCCATACGCCCTATGTCCTGAAGAGGTTAATTTTGTTATACATACTGTATATACTATAGATATCAGTAATGTTTGCATGATTTCAATACTTCAAATGAGTTACCCGAACTTTGATTAAATTGTTTCATGTTGTTTACAGTTTCCCATTTTTACATCATAACCAATTTATATATATATATATATATATATATATATTTTTTTTTTTTTTAAGGAAGCTTATGTACTTAAAAACATAACATAAAACGTTTTTATGGTTAAAAAAAGATTTTTATTTATTGAAAATAAATCATTTTAAACAATGAGAGAAATAACTAATTATGGAAAGCAGCATAAAATACCTGTTTATAAATAGCAATAACATCACTCTGTGATGTTTAAATCATTTATTTTTGTGGAGTTCTGTGTGTCTTACCCCCCCAAAAAATTTATTATAAAAAAACAAAAGTAGCAATATGATTAGCATAATACTCTTCTAGAAAATTGTAAAGTGCTTTTTAAAAGAAATAAATAACAAAAGTGGTGCTGTTGTCCAGATCAAACTATCAAATATATCTTCACCATTCTGAAAGTTTACTATGGGCAACAGCAACACTAGAACTGTAAACTGTTTTAGCAAAAATGTATAAAGTGTGGGATGTTTTTAAAAATGTTGAGCATAGGGAGCCTAAGTAGACATGTGCCAGGATGCCATCCAGTGGTAGTTACAACAAAACAAACAACGAACAATTAAGGGGGGAATAGAGCTTAAAAAAATACAATACGGTTGTGTCGGTAATTTATTTGTTAGGTGGGGTTTTCTAAACACTTTATTTTACCATGATTCTTGACTTTCTTTTACTTTGGCACACAGCTGCTCCAGCACTACAGTATATTACACCGCTAGATGGTAGTCTAGGGGAGCCCACTGGAGCTTGAGAGTCATGTGAGGAGGGACGTTTTTATAATAGTTGGGTATATGGAGATGGGAGGGAGCTGGAGGGCATACTTTATTATAATTTTGTGAATGGTCTGAGCATGGGGAGAGCAGGAGGAGGAAAGGAACAGCAGGCATTATGGGAGCTGTAGTCTTACACCATGCCCCTCATTGCCTGCACCAGAAAGTACCAGAAACTTTGGATGGGCATTGCGGGTGAATGGCTCAACCAATCTGTAACATAGTTACCTCTATGGATTGGTACGTGCCTGGGCTACATTTTAAGATAAAGGTGTTTTTTTTAAGTGTGCATCGGAGTACTCCTTTAAGGGGATGAATTGATAGTGGATCCTGCATGTCACCCAACAGAGGTAAGTAGAATTAGCGTATTAGGATCACATCTGAAGTGAGGCCACCTCCGCATGGTGAAGGGGGGGAACCCTTTTGATTAAAAAGTGCCCTAAGAGCCTTCATTTTTTGACTAAGAGTGTTTCTTCAGCCTTCTATTTGTATACTCCGTTTACAGAGCAGATGCCTGTTACTTTCACGTACCTTTTACTTCACTGCTTTTGAACAATTAGGAAGATATAGTGCGTGTTTTATTAAACCCAATCTATCACTATCTCTTTTTCTATTTTAGTATTCCTATCTATCTATCTCTCTCCATCTCCTGCTCTCATTGCAACGTTGGGACCGGCTTGTGAGTCTTTAACTGTTTAAAACTTTCTTCCTTCCTTGCTGTCTCCTATTGGACTTTGAGCTGATTTAAACTTAAACCAGCAAATCATATGATATGCTGGACACCCTGATATCATGCCACTGCCCCTTCTCCTCACACTTGATGTAAGGGCTTTTAAAATTGTAAATTTAGATAACTTTTCTGTAAATTTACATCAAGCCTGTGTGGTGGCAACCAGGTGAGGAGTACAAAGACAAGTGTGTTTTGCCTACAGCCAAGTACGGTGGTGGTAGTGGCATGGACTAGGGCTTCATGTCACTGGTCTATTAAGGAAACTGAGGCTTAGGAAGGATCTGTGCTTGTCTCAGGGCTTAATGGCTATGTTGTGAGATTACCATAACTCTGTGGCTATCTTTTGTGAACTCTGTATTTCCTATTGAAGTTCATTTTCATAAACTACACATCCCATAGTTCTTTGTTTGTAAGTGTGAGGTCACTTCCCTCCCACCCACACATCAGTCACCCCACTCATTGAAACATAAATGAGCTGCATTCCATTTAAAAGACCAGTGTTTTCTAGGGTGCCTGCAGCTACTATATTTTGATTCTTTTATACCTTTTATTCTTTTATTGCCCTTTGAAGACTTTTCACTGAGTACAAGTAAGATGTCCGACACATTTGTCATTTTATTTTCTTGTTTTATTGATATTGCAGCTTTTTTTCCGTGTGTTTTTCAGCTTTTAACAGACTGTAACTTTTCAGTGTTTTACGGTAGATACTGATGCAGTATACCCAACATCCAGGTCCTATCTTGAATTTCCAGATGTATCTGTTTTCAAACAAATAAAAGAAGCAGGTTATATACAGAATATCAGCTCACCATATATTTAATGATTGCATCTTGAGGTTCTATATCCATGCCAAAAAAAAATCTTATGAGTCGTGTCTCACTTTCTGGTTTGCGGGGTCCCTGCCTGAGCCTGGCATCAGCAATAAGCAGGGACATCAAAGCAGAAACTGTACTGATACTAACCCTGTACTAACCCTTAGAGGGCATAGTTACTGGTTGCATCTCCTGTGCATTTTTATGCATACATTTTGCCAGAAAAATTACCCTGTCCAAGATCACCTAAGGGACTCTTTTTTTGTTCTTCCTACAAGCAGACCACTCTGGCAAGGATGGAAATAGGCAAAAAGTGGTGGCTAGGGGGATAGTCCTGTAGTATTAGAATAGAAACAGGGAACCACTTCTGTCATTGGGGGAGGAAGACTGTACTGTACTGCTGCCAGTGGTGCTGTTTGGCACTGTTTGTGCTGTACTATGGTATATTTGGCATTGTTAAAAAGGAATTTAATCTGTACTGTAGTATTTGATTAGATCTGCTAAAGAAGTGCTTTGTGCTGCACTGTGGTATTTGGCGCTGCTGGAGAGGTATTTTGTGCTGCATTTTGGTATTTACTGCTACTAAGGAGTATTATGTGTGCTGCACTGTGGTATTTGGTTGGCACTATTGAGAGTTATATGATGTTATCATGTCATTTGGTGCTGAATGGTAGAATATACACTGCTCAAAAAAAATAAAGGGAACGCTAAGATAACACATCCTAGATCTGAATGAATGAACTTATCGTATGAAATACTTTCGTCTTTACATAGTTGAATGCGCTGACAACAAAATCACACAAAAATGATCAATGGAAATCATATTTATCAACCCATGGAGGTCTGGATATGGAGTCACACTCAAAATCAAAGTGGAAAAAGCACACTACAGGCTGATCCAACTTCTATGTAATGTCCTTAAAACAAGTCAAATGAGGCTCAGTAGTGTGTGTGGCCTCCACAAGCCCGTATGACCTCCCTACAATGCCTGGGCATGCTCCTGATGAGGTGACGGAAGGTCTCCTGAGGGATGTCCTCCCAGACCTGGACTAAAGGATCCACTAACTCCTAGACAGTCTGTGGTGCAACGTGGCGTTGGTGGATGGAACGAGACATGATGTCCCAGATGTGCTCAATCGGATTCAGGTCTGGGGAATGGGCGGGCCAGTCCATATCATCAACGTCTTCCTCTTACATGAACTGCTGATACACTCCGGTCACATGAGGTCTAGCATTGTCTTGCATTAGGAGGAACCCAGGGCCAACCGCACCAGCATATAGTCTCACAAGGGGTCTGAGGATCTTATCTCTGTACCTAGTGGCACTCAGGCTACCTCTGGCAAGCACATGGAGGGCTGTGCGGCCCCCCAAAGAAATGCCACCCCACACCATTACTGACCCATCACCAAACCGGTCATGCTGGGGGATGTTGCAGGCAGCAGAACATTCTCCATGGTGTCTCCAGACTCTGTTATGTCTGTCACATGTGCTCAGTGGGAATCTGCTTTCATCTGTGAAGAGCACAGGGCACCATTGGCGAATTTACCAATCTTGGTGTTGGGCTGTAAGCACAACCCCCACCTGTGGATGTCGGGCCCTCATACGTCCCTCATGGAGTCTGTTTCTGACCGTTTGAGTGGACACATGCACATTTGTGGCCTGCTGAAGGTCATTTTGCAGGGCTCTGGCAGTGCTACTCCTGCTCCTCCTTGCACAAAGGCGGAGGTAATGGTCCTGCTGCTGGGTTTTTGCCCTCCTACAGCCTCCTCCATGTCTCCTGATGTACTGGCCTGTCTCCTGGTAGCGCCTCCATGCTCTGGACACTACGCTGACAGACACAGCAAACCTTCTTGCCACAGCTTGCATTGATGTGCCATCTTGGATGTGCTGCACTACCTGAGCCAGTTGTGTGGGTTCTAGACTCCGTCTCATGCTACCACTGGAGTGAAAGCACCGCCAGCATTCAAAAGTGACCATAACATCAGCCAGGAAGCATAGGAACTGAGAAGTAGTCTGTGGTCACCACCTGCAGAAACCCTCCTTTATTGGGTGTGTCTTGCTAATTGCTTATAATTTCCACCTGTTGTCTGTTCCATTTGCAGAACAGCATGTGAAATTCATTGTCAATCAGTGTTGCTTCCTGAGTGGACAGTGTGATTTTACAGAAGTGTGATTGACTTGGAGTTACATTGTGTTGTTTAAGTGTTCCCTTTGTTTTTTTGAGCAGTGTATGTTCTCAGGTGAGGCCCTGGGATCATCATGGAGTAGCTGTTGAGGGCAGAACAGATTTTTTGAGAGAGCCTGATTTAAACTGTACCAAACAAAGTAACACAGTGGAGGGAAAGCTTTATGAAATGGTATAACAGAATTACTGAGAGGGGGTTGGAGCTAGCGCATTCTGACACATGGTCAAGAAACTGTTTCTGGCCCCCTTCACCTTACAATTCATGTTGCCCTATGCCAATTCTATATAGAAAATGATCTGCTGCTTAGCTGATTCACTTAGAACATGGCTAAATCAGTGATTTTGTTTTATTGCCATGGATCTTGGCTTTAAAATAAGACTTTCATGTACTTTGTGAAATCATTGAATCTTACTTCTAATCATTTAGCAAACACAAATGACACACTTCATAGAAATCAACAGGAATTTACCGGCGCTGATCAAAACCACTACGTAAGTTGAAAGAGTAACTTTATTGGACCGTCATGCAACACGTTTCACTGCACAATGGCAGCTTCATCAGGCATCATGAATCTGCCATTGCATGATGGTCCAATAAAGTTACTCCTTCAACTTATGTGGTTGTTTTTGATCAGCGCCGGTGAATTCCTATCCATTTTTATCAAATGTGTCCTTTGTATTTACTGTGCCTGCTATCATCCAGGTCAAAAAGGATGCAGATCCCATCCTTGTATTACCTTACACACCTTTACCATTGTTGTGTATGGGTTGCACAACTTATTGTGGTAAGCAAGATAATGTCATTTATTTGCCTACTTATCTTGGTTTTATTACACTACGGAGCACTGTCTTTGCTTTTTTTCTTATCATTTAGACATACATGCTCTCTGATTATCACATATGAGAGGGTCCTTTTTCCAGAAAATTAGACTAGTGATTAGACTACTCAACTTCTTAGGGGTTAATGTGACATCTTAGGGAAACTGCTAAGCAGTGTATTTTGCTACCATTGACTTCAATAGGTCAGTGGGTCAACAGAAAATGCGTAATAGAGGCAGATTTGCAGATTTTCCTTCTGACCCACTGAAGTCAATAGTAGCAAAATCCGCTGCAGATTTTTCGCAGCAGATACGCTGCAGAAATTCATTCGTGTGAATGTACCCTAAAAGTGTTTGTACACAGAAGGCTATTCATCACTGGGTGTGCTCTTAACGTCTATCATATTAGTCCTGTTTACACTGCTTTATACTCAGAAATCCTCCTCCTAATTATACAAAACTATATATCACAGAACTCAGCTTATTTCCTTCTATGACTGTTAGGGGGTAACTTTATTAACAAATAAAAAGAATAATTTACAACACAGCATTTGGAGAGTGGAGATGTACTTACCATGACTGCATGGGTGGTTGTATTCTGCACTGGCCTGTTCATCTAGGAGAAACAAGTACCATTAAGCTATATTGCAACATACCTGACACACCTAGGAAATAGTAGTTACAATATACTACATTTTAACTTGTCCTGCAATAGGGGGATCAGCTTAGAGAAACCCTTAACCTTACAGGGAGGATTTTTTCTCCCTTAAAAATAGGTTCTACCTCATGGGATTTTCTTTGCCTAACTCTAGATCAACACTCTTAAACTCGATGGACGAAAGTCTTTTTTTCAGTCTTACAAACTATGTTACTACGTAGCATTGAGATTGACAATGACATAATCATATAGTAAGGTTAAAAATACACTGGTCCATCAAGTAAAACCTATGATCCTACAGGGCCGATACAGAAGAAAAAATAACAAACAAAAACCCTTTCCATGTATAACATAGCATAGCACTACATAAAACATTGTGTAGCAATAGCTGCAGTTTAGCATGTAGACAAACAAAGCTATTTACCTGTCTCATAGTAATCGTATACTTTTGCTGTAGCCGGTTTTAGATCCTTCACCACAATGTCCTGTTCCACCATGAAGGAGAGGTTTACTGGATTGTGATCCATCTATAGTGATATAATATTTTAATGAGTAAAACCTTAATGGATCTGAAAGCTATAAATGAAGTACCCATAGACACAAACTTAGCTCAAATTCTCTGAAAAGAAAAAAGAAATCTCTGGTGTAACCCGTTCCCGCACAATTTCTGTGCAGGGGTTAGATTGGAATACTGTAAATAAAATATACTCCCCTGCTCTGATCCCCTGCCATATCTGTCCCAATGGTGTCTTGTCTCCATTAAGCAGCACTTCTTGTATGTTAAGACAAAAGCTCAGTAGGGACTGGGCACAATCAAGACAGATGTGATGGGGATCAGGGCAGGTGAGTAGAACTTTATTTCCATTTTTATGTCAGCCTGCGCCCATGCACAAAACTTTTGTGGGGCTAGACAAGCCATTTAATGCTACTGTCACATGTAGGGATGTCCCGATACCATTTTTTTAAGACCGAGTAGGAGTACCGATACTTTAATTCTAGCACTCGCCGATACCAAGTATGAGTACTTATATTTTAAAGGGAATCTGACCCCAGGATGACCCGGTTTCTGGCGCTGCTTACCGTGCTGATATGTGGGTTCCTTGTTGTGTACAATGGAGGCGGCTGCTGTAGTATTGAGCAGAACAGGGAATTTGCATTGGCGGTGAGACCGATGTACCCATGGTGAGCAGCGGTAGAAACCGGGTCACCTGCACTATCTACATATAAATTCAAGTTAGTGCAGGTGACTCTGCTGTAACATTGCCTTTAATAGTAGGTAGATCCCCTTGCAGACATTAGCAGCAGCCCCCCAGCAGTCATTAGTAGCAGCCCCCCCTGTAGACAGCTTCCCCCTTGTAGACAGCAGCCCCCCTGTAGACATAAGTAGCAGTCCCCCTATAGATCACAGCCCCCCTTTAGACAGTAGGCCCCCATTTAAACAGCAGCAGCCCCTCCCTTTAGACAGCAGCAGACCCCCCCTTTAGACAGCAGAAGCCCCCCCCCCTTTAGACAGCAGAAGCTCCCCCCCTTTAGGCAGCAGCAGGCCCCCCCTCAGACAGCAGCAGCCCCCCCTTTAGACAGCAGCAGGGCCCCCCCTTTAGACAGCAGCAGGGCCCCCTCTTTAGACAGCAGCAGGGCCCCGTTTAAACAGAAGCAGGGGCCCCCTATTTAGACAGCAGCAGCCCCCCCCTTTAGACAGCAGCAGGGCCCCCCATTTAGACAGCAGCAGGGCCCCCCCTTTAGACAGCAACAGGCCCCCCCTTTAGACAGCAGCAGCCCCCCCCCTTTAGACAGCAGCAGCCCCCCCCCCCCCCCGTTTGGACAGCAGCAGGGCCCCCCGCTTAGACAGCAGCAGGGCTCCCCCATTTAGACATAGTAGCATAGTAGCATAGTAGCAGCCCCTTCCTTGCAGGCAGCTCACCTCCTCGGGTCGGGTGCTGGTGCTGCCGCTCTGCTGCCCCGTTCTCCTCCGGTCTGCATTGTGCCGTCCTATGAAGGAGCATGTGACATACACGTCACTCTGCTTCCTCCGTAGCGTTACGCTGGGCGCAGGGGAGGAGGTGGAGTGACGTGTGTGTGACATGCTCCTCCATGGAACATTATTATGCGGAAGGGAGGATGGAAGAACGGGGCAGCAGAGCGGCACCAGGTATCAGACATGGTATCGGGGACATTAAACGACTAGCAAATGGTTAGTGTCGGCTGATACCAGTATCAGTATCGGGACATCCCTAGTCACATGAGTTGGACTTGAGCTGGATTTGGTAAAGATTACACACTGAAATGAATGTCTAAGTGAAATGTGTTTCTAAAAACTGTTTACCTGCATCAAAAATGTATTTATACTGTTCTGGAACCACAGGAAAAAGTTAATTTTGTTGATTTAATATTATTGTCAGAGTTTTCATGATGAACGTTTTTTTCATTTTGTTATCACAAAATAACAAAAAAACCTTATTCCTATAAAAAATTATGATGAATATTGTTGGAGTTTCCATCTATGGACAAAAATTGCGACAAAAAGTTCTCCCCAGACAATAGGATTAATCACCAATTGTTCCAGGGCAAACTGACAAGTCGAGCACTCGGCTCAGGGCTAAAAAGGGGGCCCAACACTGTCGGCACAGTTTGTGCTACACGCCACCTAACAGGAGTTCTGGAATTTCATGCTCCTGGGACTATCAATGCAGGCTGTATTTCTCTCCCCCAGTTGGTTGCCCCAAAGTCAGAGAAGAAGACCAGACTGTCAGGAAGATGTGAAGTATTGTTTTTTTTTTTTTTTTTTTCATATTGCCACACATAGACAGAGTTGGGGTACTTAACTACTATAGGGACAGTGTGAGGGACCTAGGTATTATATAGGGACAGTGTGAGGATACCTAACTAGTATATAGGGACAGAGTGGGGGTCTTAACTACTATATAGGGATAGTATGGGGGTCCTCTGTACTATATAGGGACAGTGTAGGGTACAAACTACTATATAGAGATAGTGTGAGGGACCTAACTACTATATAGGAATAGTGTAAGTTTTTTTCACTATATGGAAACATTGTTTGGAAATCAAACTACTATATGGGGATAGAGTTGGGTCCTGTCTAATATTTAGGAACAGTATGGGGAACCTAACTACTATAGAGGCAGTGTGGCTGGACAATGTGGGGATCTTTACTACTTTATGGGGACATAAAAGGGAACGGACTACTATATAAGGACTCATTAATAACTGCTGTATGGTGCAAAGAGTTTGGCTTAAAGAGAACCTGTCACCAAATAAACCTTGTGTAATTAGAAGACACTTTCCCATTCACTTGCTTTACAATTATTAACATAAATATGTTTAAAATTTAATAGAAGAAATGGTCACTAGGTGGCTCTGTTCTGTTTTCTGTCATGATTAAATACAGTGAGCTTGGTCTCCTCCTGGCCTGGAAGGAGACCAAGCTCAAGAAGTGCTTCTCTGCACTGAGTTTAATTGACAGCTGCACAGAGCCTCACTGAAAGCTGCACAGAGCTTCAGGTCCTATATTCATCACAGCACTGCAACAATGTGAGGGAGGAAGTGGTCCCCAAGCAGGCTTCAGTGATGTCATGCCTGCTCGGAAACGCCCACTTTCTCCTGCTAAGAGATTGCACTATGGGAGCAAGAAGAAAAGTAAGATACAGAGCTTTTTAAAGCTCTGAATTTTTTTTTAAGGGTGGGAGGAGTGTTAGGAGTAGTTAGGGAACATAGCCTGAGTTAGTTTAGAAACATTTATTTGGTGACAGGTACTTTTTAACTACTATATTTGGGCACAAAGTGGGCACTATTACTGTGTGGGACAATTTACATGGGGAGATTGTATAAAGGTGATTATTGTGCTAAAATGAAGTAACATGTTTATCAAGCAGATTCTGTGAAAACGAGATGTTGCCAGGAAAAGTCTTCAAGGTGCCCAGGGCCAGATGAAAAAGGGAAAAAAGTGAACAACAAAAAAAAAGAAGATGTGGCGTGTGATTTATTTAAAGAAGATGTGACCTGTGAATCATTGAATGTAACTATAATCACTCATTCTGTTTTCAGAACCTGTATAATGCTGGTATCTACCTCTATATGGTCAATGAATGCTGAATTTCATTCAGTAGCAGTGAAGTAGTAATAGATAGCGTTGAGCACGAATATTCATAATGCTAATTCTTATCGCGAATATCAGCACTTCGCGATTTTGCAAATATTTAGAATATAGTGCTATATATTCGTAATGGCGAAAATTCATTTTTTTGCTTTGTTTGTTTTCACATCCGAATTTTCACATGGAAAAAAAGAGAAAAAACATAGAGAATATGCGAATTTCACAAACATAGGACGAATAATCATCAATATATTCACAAAATATCGTGAATTCGAATATGATCCCTGCTGCTCAGCACTAGTAATAGATAGTCATTACGTGGTGGTAATATATGGTTATGGTGTGGCGGTATAATTGTTCTGTGTATACTGGTATTGGTGATATTGGTAAAATCTGGTCAGTAACATTATAATGGTTACTGTATATGTATGGTGATAATATATCTCCTTGTATATTGGTAATATTGGTCGGTATAAAGGATTTTGTCAGTAACCGTATGATGGAAATATGTATGGTGATAATATTTCTCCTTGTATACTGTCTTAGTACTAATGGTCTTAGTATAGCAGATTGGTCAAAAATAGTATAATATTGGTAATATGGTAATATGAATAATGATATTCTCTCTTGCAGACTGGAATTATTGGTTGTATTTGTCTCAGTATACAGGATTTGGTCAGTAATAGTATTAATATTCATCCTTGTATTAATTATGTTATGTGTTTGGGGGCTGAGGTGAGTCTCTCCTTCCTACACCTAATTTTACTAGTTCCTAAACCCATTAAATTGTACCTGCCTAAAATCTGCTGGAGATTTAGTTGACTAAAATAAATATGCTAGAGATTTTGTCATCTAAAATCTGCAGGACATTTTACAATTATTTTTTTCCCTACTCAAATATGACTAAAACTAATTTAAATGACCACCAAATTTAACACCGCATGGAAAACCTGGAGATTAGTCCCACTAATGACAATAGGGCACATCTTGGGCAGTGCAAACTGCATATCTGAAACACATCCATAGCAGAAATCCAGGGGTCAGCCTAAGCTTTCTGCCATATAAAGCCCCTGTGAGCCTGTGCCTAATACAGCAGTGTTAAGAGGAGGAGGGAAGCATTTAAGTGAGAAAAAAAAAAAAAGAGAAATACTTTTCATTTATCCGTAGCCACCATGCTGTTGACTAGAGACAAAAACATCTATTTCCCCCTCTGGTTCAATCCACATGGTTCAGTGATTTCCCTGCAGATTTACAGCCGCAGCATGCACATTGTGTTGTGGATTTATGATTGATTTCACCATATTCTGTGTATAGCGGTGAGATCCATAGGAAATCTTTAACAAAAACATATGCTTTTTTGCTACATATTTGTGACAGATATGCATGATGAAATTCTAATGTTTGTGGAATCACCCAAAGGGGCATTCATTCTTGGTGTCTAGGTCAACATGAATTGTAAATACAACCCTGCATATACCCAAAACAATAGCAACATGAAAGCTTAAATGATGACTTATTCAGACCTGCTCCAGGTAAAAAGTAACTGAGTCAATTTGGATGTCACTTCTCTGTATCAGTTTGTTCTTCTCAAGCTGTGAAGAAAAGTTTGTGTTACAACTAGTATTGTAAAGGTAAGGTACAAATTCTTAGTAAAGATCCACATAAGAAATGAGAATTGACACCAATCCTTTATTGGAGAATCATGCTCATGATTATATAGGGTGGAGACGCAATGCAAAGGGGGGTGTACCAAAGAGATCATGGCAGCCGTTTTACACTGAATAGTGCTTCATCAGGCCTAAGGCCTGATGAAGCACTATTCAGTGTGAAGCGGCGTTCCTTGGGGCTCGTGTCTGCACTGGAGTGGCAGCTGTGCCAGATTACATTGCCCTTCTTTGTTAGTAAAGTCTTAGTAAAACTGATATGCATCTGTTATTTGGGTTCAGTGTTATTTCTGCACATTGGACAGCTATCTTCCTAGAAATGTGCATGATTATCAAAGCTTTTGGGGTCATGTATTAACAGTGAGGCCTGGGTCCAACAAGACACATGTTTGTACACGTCTTGAGTGCGTGTCATGTCTGGCCAGCATGTATGATGAGGTATGGATCAGGTGAAGCACGTCCGGCTCTTGGAGTGTAAGGTGGTAAGCAGTGATGCATGGCTTAGCTCTGCCAGTGGTACACTATTCTATGTTGGCGGGAATCCCTGCTCTGAGCTCTGCTGGCAGCTATACAGTACTTGGTGCAGCTCAGGTTCCTTCCGTTTCACTGTGTATGCTGGCGTTACAGCTCTGACAAACAGCTGACTAGTGTTTGGGAGGGGTGTTGGGTGTCGGCTCCCCACAAATCTGTTATGGATGACCTATTCATAGGAAATTTTCCCCAGAATATCCCTTAAAAAAACAATAAATTTTCCTTACAGTGTCAAACTTACAGCTTTCCTCAGTGGTTTAATTCAAAGCTCTTGGGTTGCAAAGAAATATCTGTACCATGGCTTGGGTATAACCGCTACTTCTGCTCCCACATAGCTGAGCTCTTGGCTTTTACAGGCATACACAATTATCATGCTTTTGAATATTGGGCAACAAAATATAAACTTTGGGGAAGATTTACGATTTGAAATGTGCCATAATTTTGGTATTATTTACACCAAAACACTGGCATACATGACTTGCGCCACATTTATTATGAGTTTAAAACATAATTTTTTACCTCATTTGTCAAAAGGGACATGGTCTCAGCAAATGGGCTTGGCTTTGGGAATGGGCGTAGCTTTAGATGCAAAACCATATGCCAAAAATGCACCAGAATATTAGCACAGTTTAACCCCTTAACGACATCATACTGCGTCGGTCCCGGAGCTAATCAACGGCCGGGACCCGCGGCTATTACCACACATCGAAGAATCGCGGCGATGTGCGGTATTAACCCTTTAGAAGCGGCGGTCAAAGCTGACCGCCGATTCTAAAGTGAAACTGAAAGTATCCCGGCTGCTCAGTCGGGCTGTTCGGGACCGCCGCGGTGAAATCGCGGCGTCCCGAACAGCTGATCGGACACCAGGAGGGCTCTTACCTGCCTCCTCGGTGTCCGATCGACGAATGACTGCTCCGTGCCTGAGATCCAGGCAGGAGGAGTCAAGCGCCGATAATGCTGATCACAGGCGTGTTAATACACGCCAGTGATCAGGATGAGAGATCAGTGTGTGCAGTGTTATAGGTCCCTATGAGACCTATAACACTGCAAAAAAAAAGTAAAAGAAAAGTGTTAATAAAGGTCATTTAACCCCTTCCCTAATAAAAGTTTGAATCACCCCCCTTTTCCCATAAAAAAAATAAAACAGTGTAAAAAAATAAATAAATAAACATATGTGGTATCGCCGCGTGCGTAAATGTCCGAACTATAAAAATATATCATTAATAAGCCATACGGTCAATGGCGTACGCACAAAAAAATTCCAAAGTCCAAAAAAGCGTATTTTGGTAACTTTTTATAACATTAAAAAATGAATAAAAAGTGATCAAAAAGTTCAATCAAAACAAAAATCATACCGATAAAAACTTCAGATCACGGCGCAAAAAATGAGTCCTCATACCGCCCCGTATGTGGAGAAATAAAAAAGTTATAGGGGTCAGAAGATGACATTTTTAAACGTATACATTTTCCTGCATGTAGTTATGATTTTTTCCAGAAGTGCGACAAAATCAAACCTATATAAGTAGGGTATCATTTTAACCGTATGGACCTACAGAATAAAGATAAGGCGTAATTTTTCCCGAAATAAGCACTGCGTAGAAACGGAAGCCCCCAAAAGTTACAAAATGTTTTTTTTTTTTTATTTTGTCGCACAATGATTTTTTTTTCCGTTTCGCCGTGCATTTTTGGGTAAAATTACTAATGTCACTGCAAAGTAGAATTGGCGACGCAAAAAATAAGCCATAATATGGATTTTTAGGTGGAAAATTGAAAGGGTTATGATTTTTAAAAGGTAAGGAGGAAAAAACGAAAGTGCAAAAACGGAAAAATCCTGATTCCTTAAGGGGTTAAGCAAACCAATAGTTGGTGTAAACTTAGAATAGAGAGTGCCATAAAATGATAGATAAATGAAACAAGAAAAGAAGAAGTGTATCTGAGATTAAAATTACGTCATTAAACATAAGTACTGGACAGGATGACATACATATAATATTAATTAAAACAGATGTAGCAAAAGGTTATCTTTGCCTTTTATTATGGTCCTCCCCCATTCTCTACTTTGATTGATTTAATCAAGAATAAAGAGAACTATGAAATATATCTCAGTAGGGATTTTAATTGAATTCTCAATTCTTTAGATCAAATGTCTTCTAAAATTATGAAATCAAGATATTCTCTCCCTTGGGCTCTTTCATGAAAGAGTTGGGCTATTTTGATATCTGGAGAAAGTTGTATGGATATAAAAAAGAATATTCATGTTTTAGTTCATCCTATAATACTGCTTCTCGAATTGACTTAGTCTTCGGTGATATGTTGGCAGTGGAAAGTTGTAGTTCTTTAACCCCTTAAGGACCCAGCCATTTTACACCTTAGGACCCGGCCATTTTTTGCACATCTGACCACTGTCACTTTAAACATTAATAACTCTGGAATGCTTTTAGTTATCATTCTGATTCCGAGATTGTTTTTTCGTGACATATTCTACTTTAACTTAGTGGTAACATTTTTTGGTAACTTGCATCCTTTCTTGGTGAAAAATCCCAAAATTTGATGAAAATTTTGAAAATTTAGCATTTTTCTAACTTTGAAGCTCTCTGCTTGTAATGAAAATGGATATTCCAAATATTATTTTATTTTATTCACATATACAATATGTCTACTTTATATTTGCATCATAAAATTGACGTGTTTATACTTTTGAAAGACATCAGAAGTCTTCAAAGTTCAGCAGCAATTTTCCAATTTTTCACAAAATTTCCAAAATCACAATTTTTCAGGGACCAGTTCAGGTTTGAAGTGGATTTGAAGGGTCTTCATCTTAGAAATACCCCACAAATGACCCCATTATAAAAACTGAACCCCCCAAAGTATTCAAAATGACATTGAGTCAGCATTTTAACCCTTTAGGTGTTTCACAGGAATAGCAGCAAAGTGAAGGAGAAAATTCACAATCTTCATTTTTTACACTCGCATGTTCTTGTAGACCCAATTTTTGAATTTTTACGAGGGGTAAAAGGAGAAAATGTATACTTATATTTGTAGCCCAATTTCTCTCGAGTAAGCACATACCTCATATGTCTATGTAAAGTGTTCGGCGGGCGCAGTAGAGGGCTCAGAAGGGAAGGAGCGACAAGGGGATTTTGGAGCGTACGTTTTTCTGAAATGGTTTTTGGGGGGCATGTTGCATTTAGGAAGCCCCTATGGTGCAAAAACAGGAAAAAATACCCACAGGGCATACCATTTTGGAAACTATACCCCTTGAGGAACGTAACAAGGAATAAAGTGCGCCTTAATACCCCACAGGTGTTTCACGACTTTTGCATATGTAAAAAAATTTTAAAAAAATTTCAATAAAATGTGTGTTTCCCCCCAAATTTCACATTTTTGCAAGGGTTAATAGCAGAAAATACCCCCCAAAATTTGTAACCCCATCTCTTCTGAGTATGTAGGTACCCCATAAGTTGACATGAAGTGCACTATGGGCGAACTACAATGCTCAGAAGAGAAGGAGTCATATTTGGCTTTTTGAGAGCAAATTTTGCTCGGGGGGCTTGTCGCATTTAGGAAGCCCCAATGGTGCCAGAACAGCAAAATAACCCCCACATGGCATACCATTTTGGAAACTATACCCCTTGAGGAACGTAACAAGGGGTACAGCGAGCATTTACCCCCCACTGGTGTCTGTCAGATCTTTGGAACAGTGGGCTGTACAAAATTTTTCATTCGCGCAGCCCACTGTTCCAAAGATCTGTCAGACACCAGTGGGATGTAAATTCTCACTGCACCCTCATTACATTCCGTGAGGGGTGTAGTTTCCGAAATGGGGTCACATGTGTTTTTTTTTTTTTTTTTTTTTTGCGTTTGTCAAAACCGCTGTAACAATCAGCCACCCCTGTGCAAATCACCTCAAATGTACATGGTGCACTCTCCCTTCTGAGCCTTGTTGTGCGCCCCCAGAGCACTTTGCGCCCACATATGGGGTATCTCCGTAGTCGGGAGAAGTTGCATTACAAATTTTGGGGGGCTTTTTTCCCTTTTACCTCTTGTCAAAATGAAAAGTATAGGGCAACACCAGCATGTTAGTGTAAAAAATTAATTTTTTTACACTAACATGCTGGTGTAGACCCCAACTTCACCTTTTCATAAGGGGTGAAAGGAGAAAAAGCCCCCCAAAATTTGTAAGGCAATTTCTCCCGAGTACGGCGATACCCCATATGTGACCCTAAACTGTTGCCTTGAAATACGACAGGGCTCCGAAGTGAGAGCGCCATGTGCATTTGAGGCCTGAATTAGGGATTTGCATAGGGGTTGACATAGGGGTATTCTACGCCAGTGATTCCCAAACAGGGTGCCTCCAGCTGTTGCAAAACTCCCAGCATGCTTGGACAGTCAACGGCTGTCCGGCAATACTGGGAGTTGTTGTTTTGCAACAGCTGGAGGCTCCATTTTGAAAACAGTGGCGTACCAGACGTTTTTCATTTTTATTGGGGAGGGGAGGGGGGCTGTGTAGGGGTATGTGTATATGTAGTGTTTTTTACTTTTTATTTTATTTTGTGTTAGTGTAGTGTTTTTAGGGTACAGTCACACGGGCGGGGGGTTACAGCGATTTTCCTGCTGCGAGTTTGAGCTGGCGCGCAAAATTTGCTGCATCACAAACTTGCAGCCTGATACTCACTGTAAGCCCCCTGCCCATGTGAATGTATCCTGTACATTCACAAGGGGGAGACCTCCAGCTGTTGCAAAACTACAACTCCCAGCATGCACAGTCTATCAGTGCATGCTGGTAGTTATAGTTTTGCAACAGCTGGAGGCACACAGGTTGGGAAACACTGAGTTAGGAAACAGACAATGTTTCCCAACCAGTGTGCCTCCAGTTGTTGCAAAACCACAACTCCCAAACATTCTCAGGCATGCTGGAAGTAGTAGTTCGGCAGCATCTTTAGAGCCAGATGTTGCCGAACTACAACTCCCAGCATGCTTGAAGTTGTAGTTTGCAACATCTGGAGGACTACAGTTTGCAGACCACTAATACAGTGGTTCCCAATCTGTGCCCTTCCAGATGTTGCAAAACTACAACTCCCAGTATGCCAAAACTGTCCAGGCATGTTGGGAGTTGTAGTTCTGCAACATCTGAAGGGCCAGATGTTACAGAACTACAACTCCCAGCATGCCTGGACAGTAAGGGCATGCTGAGAATGTGTAGTTTTGCAACATCTGGAAGGGCACAGTGGTCTCCAAACTGTGGACCTCCAGATGTTGCAAAACTGCAACTCCCAGCATGCCCAGATGCTAACCGACAGATCGCAGGGTATAGGAGGAGGTGGCCGGCTTGCCACCTCGCTCCTATACTTCAGCATGGTCCTGGCTGTCTGTGACAGCCGGGATCATGCGAAATCACCGGGCGGTCGGGTCCCAGAGACCCGATCAGCCCGGTATCGCCGCAGATCGCAAGGGCGATTTCCCTTGCGATTTGCGGCGATCGCCGACATGGGGGGCCTACATGGCCCCCCTCGGCGTTTGCCCTGGATCCCTGCTGAAGGGATCCGCTTTCGATCTCCGCCGGGTGAGCGGCGGAGACCAGGAAAAGACATGACGTATGCATACGTCATGGGTCCTTAAGACCCAGGGTGTGATGATGTATGCATACGTCATGGGTCCTGAAGAGGTTAAGATATAAAGCTAAAACTATTTCCGACCACTCTCCAATGGTATTAGAAATTGGGAATAGAGGGATATGTTTCTCGAATTTTAATTATAAAATTAATCTTTTTTGGCTGACTATTATTGAAGATCTAGAGTAAATAGAGACAGATATCAACGAATTTTGGGCGATTAACAAAGGGTCAACCAGTCTGGGAAGTGTTTGGGATGCTTTGAAGGCCTTTGTTGGATGCCTATTGTGTACAAAAATTAATTTTCTAAACACGAAATTTCCTCAAGAGGAGACTAAATTAACGGAGATTGAAGAAATTAATACAATCTTGGAATATGATCCTACCCCTGAAATATTATTAGAGGAAAATAAACGATTTAAACAATTTCAAAATAAACCTTTCTTTCTGGGCCAAAAAAAGTTCCAGGAGGGTGGTAAACACAATACATTTCTTGTCAATATAGAGTTATAAACAGCAAGTGCTGCACAATACATCAATAACATACAGCAAAACACCAATGATGGATAACATAAAAGCAGTTATAGAGTGATGCCCCGGATGAAGCCAAGGAGCACGAAACGTTGGGTGGTGGTGGTTCACTTCATCACTCCATACCACTTGGTAATATTTACAGTATTTACTCTACTGCTGCTTTTATGATTTCCACCATCTGTGCTTTTTTTTTGTATTTTATTGATATATTTTTCAGCACTTGCTGTTTGTAACTTTGTGCCATAGCTTTGGACTTCCCATTATTCAATGAGGTATTTACAAGCACTCTTTTTTGTTAGTTCTATACTCAGAGAACCGCCATCTTTTCTTTCTATAGCCGTTAGGGTTTTCTCTGCTTCATCTATTTTAATTGATTTTATACATATGTCATCTTTTCTAGTGTTTAAATAATTTTCATCTCAGATAAGCTTCTTCTTTTCTTGGCCATTTCTGCATAGCGTATGATCAGTAATTTAAGGGGTCATTAGTGTTGAGATTTATTAAACAGCCTAAGCTACTGACAAAAATCTGGCACATGTATAACTCTGTAGTCTTAAATTTATACCAGAGTGTCCCCACTTTCTTCTCTCTAAAGAGGTTCTTAATCCCCATTACTTACCTTCCTTATTGTGTTCTTCACTGGAATGTAGCCAGACAACATCTTTACTTCAATAACAACCATGTTAGATTTTTCCCTGGTACCAGTATATCTGTAAAATTTAAAATCAAGACACAACATGTAAGAATATAGAGGGACATTTATCAATGTTTGCTTATGTATTCTTTTTTTTAGTAGTTTTTTCCTTACTTTTTTTTGGCTTATGTGTGACGTATTTATCAACTGCTTTCAGCCTGTTGATAATTTTCTTTCACGTAAGCAATTTTTCCTTTTTTACTTTGGTAGTAGCTTTTTCTGCTCCATGTTTGAGCTGGAGTAAATTTAGTCAATTTTTAACGCTGTTGCGACTTTTTTTTTGCGCAGTTGCGACTTTCGCAGTTAATAAATACCTGACTACCCGTAGTCCATTTTAAAATTATTACTACATAGTTAATTTTTGAAAAACTTGCTTTTCTCGCTTTCCAGTCAAAATGTCGCACAAAAAATCGCGTAGTCGCAGTTGCGACAATTTTGCGACAATTATAGTAAAGAAAACCTGACTAAACCCGTTGATAAATGTCCATAATAGTTCTTAGAGGTTGACTTCAATTTTGGTCAATTTAATAAGAAGATTGACAGTTCGGAGAATATTTGGCAGTTTGGCATATTTATAAATGTTTATAGAATAAATAAAAATTTACAGTATATGGTGTAAAAGATGGCACAAATAAATTTAAAGAAACTCACGTAGCTGTGATAAGAATTTCAAAATTTGTCACAGAATCCTCCAGACATTCTTGGCTTGAAGATGATTTTACACTTAATGAGAAGGTGGCCTCACCTTTTGGAGGAGGGACATTGTACCTTAACACTGCCTGCATGAAAAAGAAGTAATTTCTCAAAAAGAGAATAGGTTTACGGAATCACATAGCCAATTGGTAATACTTTTGAACAGATATTTCCTGTAGTTAATTCAGAGTAATACTTAATGGGAATCTGTGCTGCTAAATGCTGTAGATACCATTGGATAGCTGTTAGGGTATCTAAGAAAACTGTACATTCCTAGTGTTGATGGTGATTGCCAAACTTATGCAACCACCTTTTAATTTCTAAGTGTCAAGGAGGTGGAGACGAGTGACTCAAGTGTCAAAGCCTGGCATGCCTCTTGGTTTACCCTTACCTCCCAGCCCCTCCTTGACTGTCATAAAGCCCTGTATATCAGTCAAAGAGTTTCTTGAATTTGGGGATAAACTAGGGGGCATGCCAAACGGTGGCACTTCAGCAGCTCATCCCCATCTCCCTAACAACTGGTTAAGAAATACATTTATAATTTTATAAGTTTGGCAACCACCATCAGCTCCAGAAAGCTATCCCATGAGCCAGGACTGATTGACCTTTCTTTAAATTATGTGAAAAAAGGTAAAAGCCATTCTCAAAAGCTCTATATCCTGCCTGGCCCTGCAAGGGCCATGGAAATGTGGCTAACCCCATTCTGAAGCTTAAGAAGATCCATCTGTCAAGCATCCCTCATAGCTCCATGGCCAAGGTTTAGCTCCTCCTAATTTAGAACCTCCATTGAAAAGGACCTCAAAACCAGAGGCAGGCATTTCCCACAAGGACAATGCACCCTGACTAGTCTAATATGGACTACTGATGGGCAGGCTATTTTCAGAATTGGTTTATAACTTCTGCTCACCTGAACAAAGACACAACCAGCCCCTGTTACTGTCGCTGTGTAGTCTTCTGGGACTTTAGATAGAGATGCCCTTTGGAGAAGAAGCCGGTTATTCTTGTCCACATGGAACTGCTCAAGGAATCCTGACTTGGAGGTGACTGCCACAGTCACATCTCCCTTGTCAGAAAATGTCAACTCTGCATACTTGGCCAGAGCCTGAAGAGCCACCACTGTGTCCTACAAAGGGAAAATAATTAACTTTACAATGGGTCCTTTACAAAGCTTTACAAAGAAGGATATGATAAGTGTAAATAACATATAAACACAGTTATAATACATCATAGAGACATGTTAGAAGATATAATCCACGGGAGCACAGTGGAGCACAGTTTAGTTTTTGGCGAAATGGGTGGTTTTTCTAGTCATCTCATAGGAGAGAAGGAGCAGGAGCAGCCAGAGGAGCAAGGGGGGTTATGAGGAATGGCCTGCCGAAGTGCTGAGAGCACGCAACGGTCCGTCGCCACCCACATCCCCCCGCACACTTGGTCTCCGTTCTCCTGCTGTACCTGCCTACGCATTTTAAAGAACCGAATAAAGAAGACGGTTGAATAAAAAGTATGTGGTGAGTGCTGCGTTATTCTACTTACTTCATTTTCTGTGTATTGAAAGACTGTATTAAACGCATTGCACCGCCGCAACTTAAGCAAGAGGACAGGTACCAAACACCACTCATATAGCTACACTTTTCCCTAGCCTGTATCTTCACTACAATAGGGGTTATGAGGAAGACAAGACACAGGACCCAGACACACAACATGGCAGTATACAGTGAAGATGGAGGGAGGAAGTCCCTCCGAGTCACTTGCACTAATGGCAACATGCATGCTCACTTGCTTGTGTAGTGACTGCTGAATTGTCACCATTCGTCAGCGGGATGACTTCTGGCTCTCCAACTTATTGGACCCTCACTACAAAATGAGGGTCTTTTTTACACCCACTGAGAGGGAGGACAAACTGATCTACTACAGAGACATTCTACGTAGTCAGTTGGCCGATATCTATCTGCGCCATCGTCAATCCTCTCGCAGGTTTGACTTGGGGGCCCTCTGCGCTCACCTTCCTTTGCCATGGCTGCTGGGGAGGGGTGGGGTGGCTGGAGCAGTACCAGCTCCATCAGCAGCAGCCTGAGTCTACAGTTGCTGATGAGTAGCTTTCTTCACCATCACAGTGAAGCAACTCATCAGCAGCAGGTAGACCTGGAGCAGGACCTGAACCAGCAGATACCTTGACATGACCATGCCAACACAATTTTAAGATCTGCTGGACTACTGGGCAGATAAACTTGATTTGCGGCCGCAACTAGCATAGTTAGCCCTGGAAAAGCTGTCGTGCCCGGCCAGTAGTGTGCCATCAGAGCGGGTGTTTAGTGCGGCGGGGGCCATAGTAACTCTATCCATGAAAAAAGAGACTGACCTTTGTGAAAATGAATCAGGCATGGATCAGCCAGGATTTCCACCCAACAATGCCTGATGCAGAGTAGTTTGACCATGGTGCCACACCAACACTTCACAAATATGGATAGTGCAAAACATGTTTAAGGTGCTGCTCCCCAGTTACAGAAGTTCCTCAGCATCAGACCACAAATAAGTATTAAGGATATGCATTAGCTAAAAGTTAACTTTTCTTAGGATAAAATATATGGATCCCAATTTTCCACCTAAGAAAAGAAAAGGTGTGCAAAAAACACCATGTGCCACCTACACCACCAAGTATTGATGTGATGCAAAGACCTCTAAAAGGTGTAAGGGAACAACTTTTGGTCCATTGTAACTGGTGGGGGTAAAAACTTCCCCTGTAAGACCCTACTCTTGCATTATTAATTCACTTCTTGGCAAGTGTTACTCGCCCTAAAAAGGGTGGCCCCACACAGGAACTTCTCTCTATTTCCACCTACAAACATTTCCCAGAGTTTTTAAGTGAAAATAGGGAGAGTTTTCCTAAGAATATTATAAAAAGTTAAGTTTTACGCAATGCATTTGCTCAATACTTACTTATGCACACTAACACTTTTACAAAAGAGACCGTTTTCTTTTGCCTACCTGCCTCAGCTACTATTCTGATCCTGCCACCCACCTGATGCCACACATCTGATGCCAAGTTTTCCTTTTTTCACCCACCTTCATCACCGGGTACTGGTATTGCCACCCAACGTCCCACTCTGTCACCGGGTCACTTTCAGGACACCTGATGCTGCTGTTGCCACCTCCAGGCTGTCTCATTCTGCCACCATATGTTCTCCTCATGCTGATGCCAGCTCCAGGCTGTCTCATACTGCCACCATATGTTCTCCTCATTCTTATGCCACCTCCAGGCTGTCTCATTCTGCTACCATATGTTCTCCTCATGCTGATGCTAGCTCCAGGCTTTCTCATTCTGCCACCATATGTTCTGCTCATGCTGATGCCAGCTTCAGGCTGTCTCATACTGCCACCATATGTTCTCCTCATGCTGATGCCAGCTCCAGGCTGCCTCATTCTGCCACCATATGTTCTCCTCATGCTGATGCAGGCTCCAGGCTGTCTCATTCTGCCACCATATGTTCTCCTCATGCTGATGCCAGCTCCAGGCTGTCTCATACTGCCACCATATGTTCTCCTCATTCTGATGCCACCTCCAGGCTGTCTCATTCTGCTGCCATATGTTCTCCTCATGCTGATGCCAGCTCCAGGCTGTCTCATTCTACCACCATATGTTCTCCTCATGCTGATGCCAGCTCCAGGCTTTCTCATTCTGCCACCATATGTTCTCCTCATGCTGATGCCAGCTCCAGGCTTTGTCATTCAGCCACTATATGGTCTCCTCATGCTGCCGCCAACTCCAGGCTGTGTCATTCAGCCACTATATGGTCTCATCATGCTCCCCCCACCTCCAGGCTGTGTCATTCAGCCACTATATGGTCTCATCATGCTGCTGCCACCTCCAGGCTGTGTCATTCTGCCAATATATGGTCTCCTCATGCTTCCGCCAGTCCAGGTTGTGTCATTCAGCCACTATATGTTCTCCTCATGCTGATGCCAGCTCCAGGCTGTCTCATACTGCCACCATATGTTCTCCTCATTCTGATGCCACCTCCAGGCTGTCTCATTCTGCTACCATATGTTCTCCTCATGCTGATGCCAGCTCCAGGCTTTCTCATTCTGCCACCATATGTTCTGCTCATGCTGATGCCAGCTTCAGGCTGTCTCATACTGCCACCATATGTTCTCCTCATGCTGATGCCAGCTCCAGGCTGCCTCATTCTGCCACCATATGTTCTCCTCATGCTGATGCAGGCTCCAGGCTGTCTCATTCTGCCACCATATGTTCTGCTCATGCTGATTCCAGCTCCAGGCTGTCTCATACTGCCACCATATGTTCTCCTCATTCTGATGCCAGCTCCAGGCTGTCTCATTCTGCTACCATATGTTCTCCTCATGCTGATGCCAACTCCAGGCTTTCTCATTCTGCCACCATATGTTCTCCTCATTCTGACGCCAGCTCCAGGCTGTCTCATTCTGCTACCATATGTTCTCCTCATGCTGATGCCAACTCCAGGCTTTCTCATTCTGCCACCATATGTTCTCCTCATGCTGATGCCAGCTCCAGGCTTTGTCATTCAGCCACTATATGGTCTCCTCATGCTGCCGCCAACTCCAGGCTGTGTCATTCAGCCACTATATGGTCTGCTCATGCTTCCCCCACCTCCAGGCTGTGTCATTTAGCCACCATATGTTCTCCTCATGCTGATGCCAGCTCCAGGCTTTGTCATTAAGCCACTATATGGTCTCCTCATGCTGCCGCCAACTCCAGGCTGTGTCATTCAGCCACTATATGGTCTGCTCATGCTTCCCCCACCTCCAGGCTGTGTCATTCAGCCACTATATGGTCTCATCATGCTGCTGCCACCTCCAGGCTGTGTCATTCTGCCAATATATGGTCTCCTCATGCTTCCGCCAGTCCAGGCTGTGTCATTCAGCCACTATATGTTCTCCTCATGCTGATGCCAGCTCCAGGCTGTCTCATTCTGCCACCATATGTTCTCCTCATGCTGATGCCAGCTCCAGGCTGTGTCATTCAGCCACTATCTGGTCTCCTATTGCTGCCGCCAACTCCTGGCTGTGTCATTCTGCCAGGTTATGATGTCTTCATTCTGCTGCCACCTCCAGGCTGTGTCACTGTGCCACCATATGGCCTCTTCATGCTGCTGGCACATGGCTCACCTATTTGAAAGCTTCAATTTAAATGTTAAAAAATATCTTTAATCTTTTCAATTGTGAGGCCCTATGGTCTCGTCAAACTGTTGCCACCTGCAGGCTGGGTCATTCAGCCACTATATGGTCTCCTCATGCTGCCGCCACTTCCACACTGTGTCATTTAGCCACTATATGGTCTCCGCATACTGATGTCACCTCCAGGCTCTGTCATTATACCACTCTGCGGCAGTGATTCTAATAATGATGCCTAATCTGCATGTAATACCAAATAACAGTATTATTTCACTAACACAGCACACTCCCTATGTGTATCACTGCAAGGCAAAGTGTTCTACACCCCTATTGAGGCTCTCTGTAGCCCAGAAATAGCCGCTTTTAAAGCGATTTGCCGCAAATAAACCGAACCAAAATTTTGGGGAAAATTCAGCGAATCGGCCGAATCAAATTTTTCAAAATTTCGCTCAACTTTAATCACCAATATACATAAGGGACCTATCTTAAAAGTTTGCCATTGTATACTGTTACATGTTCCTGGCAAGCCCATTGACATAGTATTTTATACTCTCAAACTTCCTCCTCAGCTTTAGTTTATATATTGGAAACAGTAAGTATTCTATTCCTTAGATTCCTCCCTTTACCTGTGTAGAAGAGAATCCTCCATATGGATTTTGCTGCTTGCTCAACCAGTTCACCATCTCTATGGATCTACCTAAATCTTGAGTTGGACCAGAAAGATGAGCCAGAAGAATATAGGATGTCAACTCCACTTCTGCTGAGGGAGCTCTGTACCAATATGAGGCTTCAGGAGGAGGGGTGGAGTCTCTTTTCCAGTGCAGTTGTCCATCTGTAGGAAAGGTAAAACATTTTGTGCAAATTCTGATATATACAATGTATCATATACAATGGGATTACATACCGCATGGTGAAATCAGTAAGCTGAACCAATAATGGAATTAAGTTTGTTCTATTAATTTTCAATTGAAATTTTCCACTGCCATGTCTAGAAAATGTTTTTGTATATACATCACATTCAGATTTCAGAACCTGAAAAATCTACAGAGATGATAAGCACTATCTACATTTTACTTATCTCACCCTAAAGAAGCAGTATGTCACATATAACTTTCACAGAAAGTTTATTTATCTGTATCAATCACTGGCTGACCAACATGTAGGACCCCGTCTATCCGACAAAGGTCTATCTGACTTGAGATATGCCTTTTTACAATGGCCAAAAAGATTCTTATTCAAACCTGAAGCCTTTTTAAAGTGGGGCTAGAATAAGGCGACAATACTAGGATACCAGGAGTGGGAAAAATACTGGTAATTTAAACTCTTATATGCCATTGTCAAATCGAGCCCATGACTGCAAGATAACATTTTAAAAAATCCCCCCACCTCCTCCTCCAAAAAATATTTAAAATTTAAAATATTATTTGGATATGATATATATTATTTATCTTGCAAAAAAAACAAAAAAACACAACACTAGAATTGTAGTGTTTTGTTAATCCACTTCCCAAAAAGGAAAAAAGAAACTAATAATAAAGATGTATATACAATAAAATCTGCAAGTTTTCCTTTAAAAAACTAGTCCTCACAGAGCCCCGTAAGGCAAAAGAGAAAAAAGTTGTGGGTCTTAGAATATGGTGACCCAAAGACACAGATTTATCAAACTGTGTGAGAGAAAAAGTGGAGATATTTTCCCACAGCAACAAATCACAGTTCAGCTTTCACTTTACCACATCTCGTTAGCTGAGCTGTGATTGGTTGCTGTGGAAAAATCCCTCCACTTTTTCTCTCACACAGTTTGATAAATCTGGGCCAAAATGCTTATTGTTCCAAAAAAGACCAAGTGTTATGTGTGTGCACAGTCTGCGAAAAGTCACAACATTTTTGTTCAAAAGCCCAAATCCAAACCCTCCCCATTTTTGTGCTAAAACTTTTTGAATTTTACCAGCTTGTCCCACACATGTTAAGTGGAAAGGGGGGCAGCTTTGCACAGAGAGGTATGGCCGCCACACTTGCCACATTTATGTCGCACAGGCAGATGTGCTGGATTTATTGTAAGTTATATGAGAAATATTAGAATTCTCTTCAGTTCCATGACCTGCAACCTTATGCTTTTGTATTGTTATGGTGTTCCTCTGTGACTCCTTTTCTCTCAGGAAAAGACTAGCCCTCATCATGCGGCCACCCAGTTCATTCATCCCATATCAATGACGGTATCCTAGGGTCTGAGTGAGTGGTCCCCACCGGACCGCACATCTTATTTTCCACACTAACTGGCGGTTATTGAATCACAGCTGCATATCTTTGTCTATTTTCTTTCCTACATTTGTATCCCCTGATGAACCCCGCATTACTCCTACTATCTTTTTTGGAGGGGGGGGGGAAACGCGTTGGGATTAATTGCGTTATAGTTGTGTATATTGACACAGTTGATTCTCTGTAGGATTTTGTGCTTTAATGGGGGAAGTTTTTAGCCCTATAACATTTATCTGAGCTCCTCTTCACCTATACTTATTACCAATTATTTTGTACTTTGAGGACCATTTATCTTATTACTAAACACTATTAAAAAGCAAGCTAACTATTTCCCTTCTGTGAAACCTTATGAGAAAAATCAACCTGTATATAAAGCATTAGGCCTGAAGCTTAACATGTCCTTACCTTCCCGCACTGCTTTTTCCTCCAATTTGTCCAGCAAGGTTTTTCTGAGTTCAGTCTCCCCAGACAATGTGAAGGTGTAGGCCAGAAGAGCCTGGGTATATACATTGCTGACATCCACGGAGGCCTTCCTCAGACAGGATAAGGCATCACCCAGTAAGGGATCCTAAAATGAAACAAAAACAGAATATCTTATTTTTTAAGCTATAAAAAAAAAAAAAAAACAGTTGAGAAAACACACCAGTAAAGGCATTAATGTTTACTGTGTTTTTCTTGTGGTTAGTTATGGTGCTTTCTACAACACCATAAGATTTTTAAAAGAGGATTTCCAAGTGGGTTGGTACCCACTGTAAATATACCTTCCTCTCCAATCCATTTTTATATAGGGAGCTTTAGAGGTTATTGATAATATTCCTGTCATAATCATAGTCTAGAATAGTTTTGATGGAATGATAGTTATTGATGGGATTAATATTAATATTTATTTCCCGTGGTGATCTAGGGCGGTAATGCATTAATAGTTCATACCTCTGCAGGTTTAGGGTTTATCAGTTAATTTCTAAAGGTTTTGTACAATAATAAAAAAAAACTGTGCATGTAAAATGCTAGCAGACGGCTGTTTTCCTCCGTAGCTGGCCACTGAAAAAAGCAGCCTAGAGTTATTTTAAATGGTCACAGTAATGTCAAACAAATTCCCTTAATTTAATAGCCTACAATTCTAACATATATGTATATCACTAAATAAAAAAATGACTCCTAATTCCATCCAAAAAAGCTCTGACGCTTTGGCCACTATGTGTCTTACGTCCCTGCAATCACTTGTCTACGGCCTGTTGTTAGGCTCAGTCTGTGTATAGTAATAGTTAGGTCAGGAAAAATTACGGCAAATGGAGTGGGGCTGAAAGTGAAACTGAAGTCAATGGGTAGCAAATCGGCAGCAGAAAATATGCAGCAGATTCTTCACGTGTGACCGTACCACTTCAGGCAGGGTCCCACAGGGCTCATTCACACTGCATTTAACGCTGAGGATGCGCTGATGGAAGTCACAGAGGGAATACATAGCGAGCTCCTGGCTGCAGCTGGGTAGCTCTGTGTGTCCACTTGTAAAGACAGATTTCTACATGCATCCGCAGCTTGAAGTACAAACGGAGCGCCCAGTTGTGACCCTGCCCTTAGTGTGTAAATAATAAGTCCAGCAAACATCTCAATTCTGGTCGTAGGAGCACTAAAATCCTCTTGTCACCATGCAGGTTTTTACAAATCTTTTGAGTTTACTGGTACGCTTTAAAGAAAAGTTCACAAACCAGGGAGGAACATTGAGGAGACAGAGAAACTGTAGGTGACAACTATGGAGATTACAGTGGCATTTATAGGGAGGACAGTAGCTGGCCTTTATAAGGGAATTCTTTTCATTATCAAAACTTTCTACATTACCTGCACAGATACTCCGGCCTCCAAAAGGGCAATAGCTATATAAGCAGAGAGAGACGTTTCATCCTCTACACCTCCCTGAAACACAAAAATATCAATTTGAAGTTTCTATTACAGAAAATGTAATGTATGAAAGATTAATAAAAACCTGTCTTAAAAATGAAATAGTCAGTAATGATTGCTATAGTACATCATCGAAACACATTGAAATAAAAGAGTAAAATGCTAATGTTGTACACATGAAGGTTAGATCCTCACAATCATTTCCTATGGTGGGCCCCAAGACCCCATTTAAACACTGAGCATTGTTAAGCAAAGGCAGTCAGTAAATTCAGTATGTACATAATACATATAAAACCCAATACAAAAAAAACCTCACTGTATATACTATATCACTCACCTCACTGTATATTCTCTATCACTCACCTCACTGTATATCCTATATCACTCACCTCACTGTATATTCTCTATCACTCACCTCACTGTATATTCTATATCACTCACCTCACTGTATATCCTATATCAGTCACCTCACTGTATATACTATATCACTCACCTCACTGTATATTCTATATCTATCACCTCACTGTATATTCTATATCAGTCACCTCACTGTATATTCTATATCACTCACCTCACTGTATATTCTATATCAGTCACCTCACTGTATATTCTATATCACTCACCTCACTGTATATAGTATATCACTCACCTCACTGTATATCCTATATCACTCACCTCACTGTATATTCTATATCACTCACCTCACTGTATATTCTATATCACTCACCTCACTGTATATTCTATATCACTCACCTCACTGTATATTCTATATCAGTCACCTCACTGTATATCCTATATCACTCACCTCACTGTATATCCTATATCAGTCACCTCACTGTATATTCTATATCACTCACCTCACTGTATATTCTATATCACTCACCTCACTGTATATTCTATATCACTCACCTCACTGTATATTCTATATCAGTCACCTCACTGTATATTCTATATCAGTCACCTCACTGTATATTCTATATCACTCACCTCACTGTATATTCTATATCTATCACCTCACTGTATATCCTATATCACTCACCTCACTGTATATTCTATATCACTCACCTCACTGTATATTCTATATCACTCACCTCACTGTATATCCTATATCACTCACCTCACTGTATATTCTATATCACTCACCTCACTGTATATTCTATATCAGTCACCTCACTGTATATTCTATATCAGTCACCTCACTGTATATTCTATATCACTCACCTCACTGTATATTCTATATCTATCACCTCACTGTATATCCTATATCACTCACCTCACTGTATATTCTATATCACTCACCTCACTGTATATTCTATATCACTCACCTCACTGTATATCCTATATCACTCACCTCACTGTATATTCTATATCAGTCACCTCACTGTATATTCTATATCACTCACCTCACTGTATATTCTATATCAGTCACCTCACTGTATATTCTATATCTATCACCTCACTGTATATCCTATATCACTCACCTCACTGTATATTCTATATCAGTCACCTCACTGTATATTCTATATCACTCACCTCACTGTATATTCTATATCAGTCACCTCACTGTATATTCTATATCACTCACCTCACTGTATATTCTATATCAGTCACCTCACTGTATATTCTATATCTATCACCTCACTGTATATTCTATATCAGTCACCTCACTGTATATACTATATCACTCACCTCACTGTATATACTATATCACTCACCTCACTGTATATACTATATCAGTCACCTCACTGTATATTCTATATCACTCACCTCACTGTATATTCTATATCAGTCACCTCACTGTATATTCTATATCAGTCACCTCACTGTATATTCTATATCAGTCACCTCACTGTATATTCTATATCAGTCACCTCACTGTATATCCTATATCACTCACCTCACTGTATATCCTATATCAGTCACCTCACTGTATATTCTATATCAGTCACCTCACTGTATATTCTATATCAGTCACCTCACTGTATATTCTATATCAGTCACCTCACTGTATATCCTATATCAGTCACCTCACTGTATATTCTATATCTATCACCTCACTGTATATTCTATATCATTCACCTCACTGTATATTCTATATCATTCACCTCACTGTATATTCTATATCTATCACCTCACTGTATATTCTATATCACTCACCTCACTGTATATTCTATATCACTCACCTCACTGTATATTCTATATCAGTCACCTCATTGTATATTCTATATCACTCACCTCACTGTATATCCTATATCACTCACCTCACTATATACCCTATATCTATCACCTCACTGTATATTTTATATCACTCACCTCACTGTATATTCTATATCATTCACCTCACTGTATATTCTATATCACTCACCTCACTGTATATTCTATATCACTCACCTCACTGTATATTCTATATCTATCACCTCACTGTATATCCTATATCACTCACCTCACTGTATATTCTATATCACTCACCTCACTGTATATTCTATATCACTCACCTCACTGTATATCCTATATCACTCACCTCACTGTATATTCTATATCACTCACCTCACTGTATATTCTATATCAGTCACCTCACTGTATATTCTATATCAGTCACCTCACTGTATATTCTATATCACTCACCTCACTGTATATTCTATATCTATCACCTCACTGTATATCCTATATCACTCACCTCACTGTATATTCTATATCACTCACCTCACTGTATATTCTATATCACTCACCTCACTGTATATCCTATATCACTCACCTCACTGTATATTCTATATCAGTCACCTCACTGTATATTCTATATCAGTCACCTCACTGTATATTCTATATCACTCACCTCACTGTATATTCTATATCAGTCACCTCACTGTATATTCTATATCTATCACCTCACTGTATATCCTATATCACTCACCTCACTGTATATTCTATATCAGCCACCTCACTGTATATTCTATATCACTCACCTCACTGTATATTCTATATCAGTCACCTCACTGTATATTCTATATCACTCACCTCACTGTATATTCTATATCAGTCACCTCACTGTATATTCTATATCTATCACCTCACTGTATATTCTATATCAGTCACCTCACTGTATATACTATATCACTCACCTCACTGTATATACTATATCACTCACCTCACTGTATATACTATATCAGTCACCTCACTGTATATTCTATATCAGTCACCTCACTGTATATTCTATATCTATCACCTCACTGTATATTCTATATCATTCACCTCACTGTATATTCTATATCTATCACCTCACTGTATATTCTATATCACTCACCTCACTGTATATTCTATATCACTCACCTCACTGTATATTCTATATCAGTCACCTCATTGTATATTCTATATCACTCACCTCACTGTATATCCTATATCACTCACCTCACTATATACCCTATATCTATCACCTCACTGTATATTTTATATCACTCACCTCACTGTATATTCTATATCACTCACCTCACTGTATATTCTATATCATTCACCTCACTGTATCTCCTATTTTAGTCATCTCACTATATCGTCTATATCAGTCACTTCAATGTATCTTCTACTGTATATTAGTCACCTCACTGTATCTCCTATGTCAGTCATCTCACTTTATCTCCTATGTCAGTCACCTTGTTGCACTTTAAGGCTATGTTCACATGGCTATGTTCCTTAATTCTGCAGAAATTCTGTTCTGCAAAGCTTGCTGAACAGCATTGTAGAATTGCAGCAGAACTGTGGCAGAATTTCTGTGTTCTCAGAACACTGAATTCCGCCAAAATTCAAGCCCCATTGACTTAAAGGGGAGCTCCGGTGGAAAGAAGTAGAAAACAAATGTTTTCAAATCAACTGGTGCCTGAAAGTTAAACAGATTTGTAAATTACTTCTATTAAAAAATCTTAATCCTTCCAGTACTTATTAGCTGCTGTATAAAACAGAGAAATTAGTGAATTTCTTTCCAGTCTGACAACAGTGCTCTCTACTGACACCTCTGTCCGTGTCAGAACTGTCCAGATTAGAATCATATCCCCATAGAAAACCTCTCCTACTGGACAATTCCTGACACGGACAGAGGTGTCAGTAGAGAGCACTGTTGTCAGGCTGGAAAGAACTTCACAGATTTCTCTGTACTATATCTGTAGTATATAGAAGCTGATAAGTACTGGAAGGTTTAAGATTTTTAAATAAAAGTGATGTACAAACCTATTTAACTTTCTTGCACCAGTTGATTTGAAAAAAAGTTTTTTCCACCGGAGTTCCCCTTTAAGTGAGTTTCTGCCACTGAGTTTCACAAAATTTAAGACTGGTTTTATATTTTTGTTGTCGTGGAAATTCCGCTGACTGAATGGGACAACGAAATCCCATTTAAAGCAATAGGAAGTCATTTACAGTGGAATTTATGGTGGAATTGTTCACAGAAATTCGGTCGTGTAAACACAGCCTTACTCTGTTCTTGGCCTACCTTCATGGCATTATTGAAAAGCTTCCCCACACTGCGGAAACATCCGGTGTCTTGCTGGTTATTTTTTAGCCATGTGAAGGAGTGGTTCAGGTGTGTTTCATCTATGAAGATATAAGGTCGGGCTTTACTGAAGGACTTCACTACAAATCCAGTCAACCTGCAGAAACATAATAAAGTTATAGCATATAAATGATCAGCACAACTTAAATGCTATAGGACTTCTTCAGCCACCTCTGTTCCCTAAATCTATTCACAAAGTTGGGGTTACTCTTGTTATTAACCTTTTAACCCTTGTTGTGGCCTTAAAGGGGTTGTTGCACCTTGATACGTACAGATTTTCCATCCGGCAGCCTGTTTAAATCGGCCAATCGTTGACTTTAATGGGAGATGTGCAAACAGCATAGCCAAGGGCCTTCTAAGTTTACGTAGCTACATAAAGGGCATAGCTCGCAGGGCTATGCTGTTTTTATAACTCCCATTAAAGGGGTAATCTAGTGGAATTTTTTTTTTAAATAAACTGGTGTCAGAAAGTTAAACAGATTTGTAAATTACTTCTATTTAAAAATCTTAATCCTTCCAGTACTTATCAGCTGCTGTTTGCTACAGAGGAAGTTGTATTTATTTCTGGAATTCTTTTCTGTCTGACCACAGGGCTCTCTGCTGATACCTCTGTCCATGTCAGGAACTGTCCAGAGCAGGAGCAAATCCCCATAGCAAACCTCTCCTGCTCTGGACAGTTCCTGACATGGACAGAAGTGTCAGCAGGGAGCACTGTGGTTAGACAAAAAAGAACTACAGGAAGAAATACAACTTCCTCTGGTGTATACAGCAGCTGATAAGTACTGGACGGGTTAAGATTTTTAAATAGAAGTCATTTAAATATCTGTTAAACTTTCTGGCACCAGTTGATTTAAAAATGTGTTTTCCACTAGAGTATCCCTTTAAAGTCAATGGGAGTTACACAAATTGCCTTTTAATATCCATAATCTTTCCATTTTTCACCTACTGGGCCACATGAGGGTTTGTTTTATGCAGGACCAATTGTACTTTGTAATGACATCACTCATTTTACCACAACTTTTACGGCGAGGCCAAAAATAAATTATTTGTGGGTAAAAATCAAAAAAAAAAAAAACAATTTAGAAATTTTCGGGAGGGTTTGTGTCTACGCAGTGCACTTAAGGGTGTGTTCACACTGAGTAATTCAAGAGGAATTTACTCAAGTAATTCCTCTTGAATTCTCCGCTCCAAATGAATGCACATCCCCCTCTGTCCATTGACTTTAATGTTTTTTCCGCTGTCCTGTTCACACTGCGGAAATTCTTCTAGCAGAATTCCAATGCTGAATTCCTTTCCGATTGAAGAAAGAACATGTTCATTCTTCAAGCGGAATCCGCTAGCAGAATTCAATAGAAGTCAATGGTAAAAAAAATTTTTTTGCCCAACATCGTTTAAAAGCGGAATTCAAGCGGAATTAAATTTAAATTAAAATTAAAATAGCCTCCTCCTTCATTCCTCTTCATTTCTGCATGGAAATTCCTCTTGAATTCCGCTTGATGGATAAAATGACCGAAATTATTCTCCGTGCATTCCTCTTGAATTCCTCAGTGTGAACGCACCCTAACAGTAAAAATTACATGTTATCTTTAATCTATAGATCTCACAGGTAGGTTACAATGATACCCAATTTATGTAGGTTTTGTTTCATTTTATTACTTAAAATTATAACTTTTTGTAAGAAAATGTATATGCTTAAAATGTCCTCTTCTAACCCCTTTATTTTTATTTACGCTACTCAGAAATCACCTAATACCTCAAATTAAGAATTAATTCATATATGTTATGAATCCTATTATTTGTGCAGGGCATCAGTAAGTGAACTCCAATTGTAAGAAGAAGCATACAGTTACACTACAGAATCTCGGACTGGAGTTATTCAGGTTGGAAACTCTGTCGGTTGCTGGTGTTACCAAAATCCATTGGCCATTGGACCGCGCAGACAAGTCAGTAATGTACTCAGTTAAGAATATTGATGAAATTTAAAAAAAAAAAAAATTTTTTTTCTTCGTCAATTACGGAGTGAGGAATTTCTGCTGGAGATAATTTCCACAGTGTGACCAGTGCAGCAGAATCCCACTGAAAACAATTGGAGACTGCTGCATCAGAATTCCAGAGTGTTATTTTTGCACAGAATTTCATAGTGTAAACGCACATAAAGGTTTTATCATATTTAAAATAGCTTCCTACCATGTATTTCCTTCTTTGTCATTTTTTCCAAAAGCGCTGTATGATCCATCATCACGTTTGTATGTAAGTTGTCGCTGATACCCTGTGTGAACCAAGAAAAAAATATATACAGTGATATAAAGTAAATCATAACAGTAACTAGAGACAAGTGTAAAGGGATAGAGCTCACATCAATGTTTTATGTGTCTACCATGTAATGTATGACTTGCTTTGAAAGATTAGGATTTAAGTGTAAACTAATAAAGTCCCTGAGTGCCAAGACCCACTATTGGGTACCATATATACTCGAGTATAAGTTAAGCCGAACATAAGCCGAGGCACCTAATTTCACCTAAAAAAAACTGGAAAAAAAAATTTTGACTCGAGTATAGGCCTAGGGTGGGAAATGCATCCGCCCTCTAAACCCCCACTGCCACAAATCTATCATCCCATCTGTCATCATCCACTGCCACAAACCCATCCCCCCTCTGTTACAATCCACTGCCATAAATCCCTCTCCCCCCCCTTCCGTTCACCTCCACAGTTGCAGCTCTTGGCGGCGGTGGGATTCTCCTGTTGCGGAGCAGCGAAAAAAGGGACACATCAGTGACGTCAGGTGCATGGACATCTACTGTGCACGGCGTCCCTGTGCAGCAGTGTTCATACCCAGCGTCCCTAGTCCAGGGCTGGCCCGGAGCAGAAAAGGGGGCCTCCCGGTGAAGATGGATGGCCCACCCACCTGTATGCCCGAAGAAATAAGGACGTCTGCGGTGCACAGTGCAGACAGTCCCCGCAGCACAGCAGCGTCCATACCCTGGCTGAATCCAGGGTCAGCCCGGAGTGGAGAAGGGGGCCTCCCAGTGAAGATGGATGGCCTGGCCCACCGGTATGACTGAAAACATTTTTCCATTTTCACTATTAATTTTTAATCACTTGAATGTAAGCCGATGGGGGCGTTTTCAGCACGAAAAAATTTGCTAAAAAACTCGGCTTATACTCGAGTATATACGGTAAGTCAAACACAATAGTAATACATGTCCAATCTCTTACCGCCCTCCAGGAACTTCTTTGCTTTACTTTGGATTTCATTGTTCAGTTGATGAGTCTTCTCCAAATACTGCAGGATGAAGATATTTGGAGCAAAGAGAACCATGTTCTGTTCCCCACATCCATATGGCATGGCCAGGAGACGGTCAAGATTCTGCAGAGCTGAGCCCAAAATATCTCCTGCAGGGTAGGTAAAAGATTGAATTAAAAAAAATAGCAGTAATATGTAATTCTGGGTCCCAAACTGACTGGTAGGTTCCCACTCACTTGCTACTCCCGTTGCTGGGGGTGCGGGGAGGGAATGAGCCGTATGAGAGAACATGTGATAACACAAGTGCACCATGGTTCAGAACATGGTGCACTTTACATAAGTGTAAAACTACTGTTTCCAGCTACAGTTTTGTCTGTCCCCTTCTACATCTTAGAGGGAAAATACCTGATCCATTCCAGTGGCTGTATGAGGCCAAAATGTGACAACCAATCACCGTACAAGTTTGCTGACAAAATTGTGCAGTGATTGGCTGTTGCATTTTGACTGCATTTCAGTTGCTTGAGGTGCTGGATTGTGTGTTTTTACCCTAATGACTTGAGAGGCTGGATGCATTTGTTAACAAGTAAAGGGTAAAAATGTGAAAGGGAAATTTACTAAAAAGAAACCTGTCATTTGAAAAAATTGTTTATATATTGTAGATAAGAACATTATATGTATATTTGTAATATACATTGGTTAAAAAAATGTGCATATTTTTGGGTGGAAAACTGGTGTCTTCTCCCTGCAGCTATTGCCTGTGTGCAGAAACAAAACAGGAAATGTGGGCAGGACAAGCAGGACACTGTTTAGGCTCCAGGCTTGTCAATCAGCCTGCTGTGTTTTGTCATAGAGCCCTGCTTGTCCTCAGTGTACAGAGCCCTGCTTGTCCTCAGTGTACAGAACCCTGCTTGTCATCAGTGTACAGGGCCCTGCTTGTCCTCAGTGTACAGAGCCCTGCTTGTCCTCAGTGTACAGAACCCTGCTTGTCATCAGTGTACAGGGCCCTGCTTGTCCTCAGTGTGCAGAGCCCTGCTTGTCCTCAGTGTACAGAGCCCTGCTTGTCATCAGTGTACATAGCCCTGCTTGTCCTCAGTGAGCAGAGCCCTGTTTGTCCTCAGTCTACAGAGCCCTGCTTGCCCTCAGTGTACAGAGCCTTGCTTGTCCTCAGTGAGCAGAGCCCTGCTTGTCCTCTGTGAGCAGAGCCCTGCTTGTCCTCAGTGTACAGAGCCATGCTTGTCCTCAGTGTACAGAGCCGTGCTTGTCCTCAGTGCACAGAGCCCTGCTTGTCCTCAGCGCACAGAGCCCTACTTGTCCTCAGTGTACAGAGCCCTGCTTGTCCTCAGTGTACAGAGCCCTGCTTGTCCTCAGTGTACAGAGCCCTGCTTGTCCTCAGTGTACAGAGCCCAGCTTGTTCTCAGTGCACAGAGCCCTGCTTGTCCTCAGTGTACAGAGCCCTGCCTGTCCTCAGTGTACAGAGCCCTGCCTGTACTCAGTGTACAGAGCCCAGCTTGTTCTCAGTGTACAGGGCCCTGCTTGTCCTCTGTGTACAGAGCCCTGCTTGTCCTCAGTGTACAGAGCCCTGATTGCCCTCAGTGTACAGAGCCCAGCTTGTCCTCAGTGCACAGAACCCAGCTTGTCCTCAGTGTACATAGCCCTGCTTGCCCTCAGTGTACAGAGCCCTGCTTGTCCTCAGTGCACAGAGCCCTGCTTGTCCTCAGTGTACAGTGCCCTGCTTGTCCTCAGTGCACAGATCCCAGCTTGTCCTCAGTGTACATAGCCCTGCTTGCCCTCAGTGTATAGAGCCCTGTTTGTCCTCAGTGTACAGAGCCCTGCTTGTCCTCAGTGAGCAAAGCCCTGCTTGTCCTCAGTGTACAGAGCCCTGCTTGTCCTCAGTGTACAGAGCCCTGCTTGTCCTCAGTGCACAGAGCCCTGCTTGTCCTCAGTGTACAGAGCCCTGCCTGTCCTCAGTGTACAGAGCCCTGCCTGTACTCAGTGTACAGAGCCCAGCTTGTTCTCAGTGTACAGGGCCCTGCTTGTCCTCTGTGTACAGAGCCCTGCTTGTCCTCAGTGTACAGAGCCCTGATTGCCCTCAGTGTACAGAGCCCAGCTTGTCCTCAGTGCACAGAACCCAGCTTGTCCTCAGTGTACATAGCCCTGCTTGCCCTCAGTGTACAGAGCCCTGCTTGTCCTCAGTGCACAGAGCCCTGATTGTCCTCAGTGTACAGTGCCCTGCTTGTCCTCAGTGCACAGATCCCAGCTTGTCCTCAGTGTACATAGCCCTGCTTGCCCTCAGTGTATAGAGCCCTGCTTGTCCTCAGTGTACAGAGCCCTGCTTGTCCTCAGTGTACAAATCCCTGCTTGCCCTCAGTGTACAGAGCCCTGCTTGCCCTCAGTGTACAGAGCCCTGCTTGTCCTCAGTGTATAGAACCCTGCTTGTCCTCAGTGTACAGAGCCCTGCTTGTCCTCAGGCACCAGGGCCCTGATGAGACTGCTACCTCTGTTACCTCTATAGCCAGTTCGCATGTGGTGTTGTAGAATATACATAACACAGTTTAACCCTTTTACAAATGCCAGCTAAAGGTATGCAATATGGTACAAGAGTGAGGTTGCAAAACATCACATGGAGATTATGGGCACTGAATATTTGGCCATATAGAGAATAGATGTTTTGACAGAGGCCCTAAAGAGAAGATCCATACATTTTAGGGGGAGATTTATCAAAACATGTGCAAAGGAAAAGTATCCCAGTTGCCCATAGCAACCAATGTGATTGCTTCTTTCATTTTGCAGAGGCCTCGTTAAAAATCAAAGAAGCAATCTGATTGGTTGCTATGGCCAACTGGGCAACTTTTCCTCTGGACAGGTTTTAATAAATCTCCCCCTGTAGGTCTTACCCAACACTAATATATGAGCTCTTGCGGAATCCTCCAGAATATTATCAGGGATCTTCAGTGCTATCTCTTCCACTTTAGGCTGATCTAAAATGTAATAGCAAAAAAAAAAGTTCATATAGTATTAACTAAATATTACATTTAAAGTGTCCTTGTCATTTAGAAAACAACTTTTGACTTGCCAAATAGACATGACACAACCACTGACTGGCCATTAAAATGAGTGGGGCAAAGAGGGCAGTTGTGCACTTCCATGCTTGCTGTGATCTCTTTCTCGTTACACTAGATGGGTTCCATAAACTAATACGAGAAGATGTATCAAAACCTACTTGAAGGAAGAATGGTGCAGTTGCCTGTAACAACCAATCAGATTGATTCTTTCATTTTTAAAAAGACCTCTGAAAAATTAAAGAAGCAATTTGGTTGTCATGGGCAACTGTTCCACTGTACCTCTGCACAGGTTTTGATAAATCTCCATTTAGAGTGCTCACATTTCTGAAATTGTGCAGCATAACACAATAACAGTGCAAAACTTTGATAAATCTGTCGTGCAATGGAAAAACTACACCAAAAAGTCATGAGACACTTGACAATGATGCAACAAGCTTGATACATAGTCCCTTTTATGATTTTTCTTTACCACACCCATTTTTAAAAAAATTTTTTAGACGCAAGCTCTAAAAATTGCCTGTAACAAACTTGGCACATTTTTGCACCCATATTTCTCATACTGTCCTCATAATGTCTCCTTACCTTCCTCTTTGATGCAGACCAGATTGCTGTGGGCTTTTTCCACCAAGATACCACCAGGCTGAGAATAGCAACAAATCATTCAATATTTTTCATTATGGAAATAGTTGACAGATTGAGAATATTAGAGGTAAATTCAGACATGACAGATGCTTTCTGCTGTAGATTTTGTTTGCAAGCCTGCAGCAAATCCACAACAAAACCTAAAGGGACACTAAGGGGGATCCTACCATTACTGAACAAATGAATGACTCCAGAGACAAGGTACGCGTTACATGTGGATTTGCTACAGATTTTACCTTTTGCATTACACGGTGAAAGTCAGCAACAATTTAGTTATATTATAGGATGACAATGTGGAATGTGGTCTTAAAATGTAAACATGTATGTTTTTGCATCTACGGTTTATATAGATGGGATTTTGAAATCAATGCTGTCTTTTCTACTTTAAATAATAATGGAGTTTCTGTGCTGAATTTCAAGTGAAAAATCGATGAAAATTTTTCACAACTGAATATGGCTTGACTGTCTTATATACTGTTACAAGTATTGCTTCCTATCCAAACCTGCATTGACTGGTTGTAGATTACTATGGAATTTATAGAAATGCTATTAATATTAGCATTTTTTCATTTGTATATGTGTGTGTGTTAAGCCTTGACTAATATGAAGAATAGAGAAGAAATATTACCTCTAGCCACCCTGCTTTGCTTAGATTATAAACAGGACTAGAGGATAGCCGGAGAACCACAGCACGGAACGGAAGAAGGTAAGTACCGTAGTCATCAGTGTCATCTGCACTATCTGTCTGTACTGGTAGGTTAGTGCAGGTGACACTGATGACAGTAGGTTTGATGCACAGCAAAGGTAACCCATTTCTGTTATGTAATTATTGCCCCCTCACCTGTACGATCACGGTCTTCACAATGGTGTCAGTTCTGCCTTGCTTAGGAACAACAGGTATCTCATTTCCACAAAATTCTTTTGTGTCCACAGCTTCTGTCTTTACAGTAATGTTTACCTCTCCTGGAAAGGGATCCATAGGGTCAATTGCATTGATAAAAGGGTGTGACCATAAGTGTGAAATCATTTTAAAAGGGTTGTCTGGAGATATATCTTTGCTTGTTTTTCAGGACAAGCTGTCCTAAAGAAATAAAACCTGTGCTAATCTGGCATAATCCGCCTCTGCTGCTGTTTTGAGAGTGCTTAAATCCTGTTTTTCACCAATTCCTGGCCATGTCTTTACACAAGAAGAGGGTCTAATAACACAATAACACTGCAGAATTTCCGGCTCAAATGAAAACGCAACACACTTCTATGGGATGCCGCACTCCCGTTGACACTTCAGAATTTCTGCTTGCAGAATTCCGCAAGCAGAAATTTTTATATGTCAACAGGAGTTCGGACTCCCAGAAAAGTGTATTGGGCTTTCATTTGGGCTTTCCGCAACCGGAATTCTGCTGGTGGAAATTCCGTCGTGTGAATAGACCCGGAGGCTGTTCTTCCAATCTGTGACCACAGCGGGGACCTGCCTCAGCCAACCATTTCCACTTGTGTTGAGATGGGGACAAGGAGTGGCCACCTCCTTGGGTGGAGATAGGGACCAGGAGGTGGTGAGATGCAGGGCCTGGGCATTGTTATTATGACAGCAGTGAGTAGATTAAGGTAGGTGAATATTTATTTAGGTTCTTTTTTATTTATGTCAGGCTTGACAGTTTTACAAATAAAACATATCTCCGGACAACCCCTTTACCCCTGAAGTTGTTGTAAATTTATAAAGAGGATGTCATGGCAACCAAAAAAGGAAACCACCTTACATGTGCCAGCCCTTTAAAAACACTAGATGATATTGCCAAGGGAAAGTGATGGCCTTCTCCACAAACACGCTATGATATGGCATCTATTCAAATGAGTGGGCAACTATGTAATGCATTACAGATTTATGTCCGCCAGAATGGGTGCATCCTCTATGAATGACATCCATGTGTTCTAAAAGGGCATATGGGCAGGGGTTCCTTTAATGAAGCCATTTCTGTAGCTCAGTCTAAGTGCCGGAAGATAATTCCCAAAATTGGATTTGATTCTTATTTATTTAGCTAAATTTTATCCATTGGTGTACTAAGTTTGGTTTACAAGCATGGGGAGAGTAAACTTGTGTCCAACAGGTGCTGAAATAGCCATTTGCAGTCATGAGAGAATTTAATAAGCATAGACTCCCTGGTCCTATCATACCCAGTTTGGAAGCTTTCAGGTTCCAGTAGAAGGTTTTGCTCTCATCTGCACAGATACAACTGCTGTATTGACAGTCCGCACAATGCTTCTCTTCTAACTCCTCAGTGGTCTGCAAGATGGTGTTCACCTAACAAAGAAAGATTAAGAATCTTTAAAACAATAATACAATCACAAACAACTAAAGCTGCAGCTGCATTTCACTACACAGGTTTAAAATAAATGTCTGCAGTTTTTAGCTCTCAACAGATTTCATCGGGGTTGGACTGGTCAGCAGTATGGTACATGAGGTTCTGCAGTTGCTGGGATTTATCATAGTTTTTTGGATTATTTTAACATAAACAATATACTAGACATGGTTACATTTATGGTCTGTGTATGGTAAAAACAATGAAAATAATTGGGAGTGTGTTCTTCACAGATAGAGAGACTCTTATTTTAGTAGGCCCCATACACTTCAGGTCAACACTGGGCTAAAATCTTGTAAAAAGTCAATGTGGAGAATAGCGCACCCTATGGTTGACCATCACTATTTTGGTCCATGAGGTTCAGCAGATGATGAGATCCATCACCTTTTGTGGGCTAGGTCACAAATAATACATCATGAACACTAGAAAAATAAATAGTATCATGTTCCTTACATCTGAAACAGAGGCTCAGAATCATGTCACTGGTGAAACCCAAGTATATCAACCTGACACTGTCTTTTGGGAATTATATAAAAACATGGATTCGCCTTTACACTTTAAAAGAAAAAGGTTATACTACTTTATTTACCTTTATACATTGTTTCAGGTAGTTGAAGACTGAAGCTTTGAGGGTAAATGACTCTCCTCTAACAACAGAGTATGGGAGGGTAAGATCAACAAAGAATGGCTGGAAAACACGTAGGGATGATGAAGGAGAAAGTCCAAATCCACTGGGTCCCAAACATATGGCTCCAGCATTCCAGTCTGTGATGGTATCCGGAGCGTTTTGATGGATTACAGCTCTGCCAGATTCTCTAGATAAAATAACAGCAGACATATTTTTCTGGAAGATATTTAGTAATGGATATTCCTATAAAGTAGAAAAAGTACAAAAAAGAGTTCCCAAGCACTCACCAGTTTTAACTTAACGTTTATTTGACCATAAAAATAGCCCACTGGCTGGTAGCGGTAGAAACGTCTTCAGCCGAAGCTGAGGACAGGATAGATGACAGTCTGTTTCATGGATTCTCCCACTTCATGAGGCCAGATGAAGCAGGGGAATCTGTGAAACAGACTGTTGCCTATCCTGTTTTCAGCTTCAGCTGAGGCTGTTTCTACTTCTATTTTTATGGTCGAATAAAAATATTAAGGGGGGAGATTTATCAAAGCCTGTCCAGAGAAAAGGTGCTGAGTTGCCCATAGCAACCAATCAGCTTTCTTCTTTCATTTTTGAAAAGGCCTGTGAAAAATGAAAGAATAGATCTGATTGGTTGCTAAGGGCAACTGAACAACTTTTCCTCTGCACAGGTTTTGATAAATCTCCCCCTAAATTTTAATAAGGGTGAGTGCTTCCGAACCACTTTTTGTACATTTTCACGTTAAAGCACTTTTTCAGTTTTTCTACATAACCCACCCGCGCTACACACTATTAGGTTCCGAGCAGGCGATTAAATTGTTGCACATAGGTGGAGTACGTATCTATTAGCAATGGTGCTGCCTACAATTTCTCTGTACCTATTGATCCTAGGAAGTAGGTTGCAGCCACCACTTAGTTCAAACCCAAAACTTTATGCTTCATCCACAAAAACAAGTTGATAGGAGCACAGAGCAGTACAATATAGAATACACAGCTATCTTATCCCAAAGGAGCCAGTCGGTATAGTTCATTTGACCCTTGCTCATGATCTAGTTAGAACTAGGTAGCTGCTTGAAAGATACAGAGTCTCTTAGTAATGCAATATTACATTAGACTGTCGATTTAAACCATATGGTTGAATAGCATTAGAAATAAACAGTTCCATGATCTATTTATACCCAGGACTGTAACATTACCAATGGACCATCTTCTACATCTAGAGGTGAAAAAAAAAAGTTTCTACACAAGCACATAGGGATTCTTTAGTGTCAGAGCAGTGAGAATTTTCTGTTGGATTTAAAGGAGTACTCCGGCAAAAAACATCTTAAGATGTCTGATCGTGGGGGTGCCGCCGCTGGGGACTTCCGCGATCTCCAGGCCGGCAGTGGCGGCGTTCATAACACGGAAGCTCCAAGCTTCCGTGTTCGTGACATCACGCCACGTCACCTCCATTCATGTCTATGGGAGGCGGCGTGACAGTTAGTACGTAGCCACTACGCCTCCTCCCATAGACATGAATGGAGGGGGCATAGTGGCTGTAGTCACCAGTCATCCCGAACGGAGCAGAGTTCGCTCTGTGCACGGATGATCGGGGTGCCACACCGGAAATCACGGTGGTCCCCAGCGGCGGGACAGGGGATAAGATGTTTTTCATCCAATGGCCGAGATGCACCGTTTCTGAAAAATTGGGAGGTGTGGATGAGAAGCCCACACTATGTTTCCTTGAAATTTGATGTTGCTTCCTATGTGCCATGATACCTCTTTCTTGCTTCTTTCCTTTCTCCTTTTCCTTTCTTTGGGTGCTCATCGGGATATCCAGAATCCCAATTTCTCCAAATGATGCCCAGTTCCTAATGTTGGTTATTGCTGGCTATGAATACCGGTCAGTATATACTATGGGTTCCCCACAATGTGTACCTTACATGATGGATAGCAGGACATTGTGCTTTACCTTTACTTTGATCTCCTAAGGAACTCGGACTTGCCACTGCACGACAAATAATACTCTACCCCAAGCAACGAACACTGAATTGACTGGTTATATGTTTCCCTCTAATGGGATTTGTTTATTCCTTTTGATAGCCTATCATTTAGGCTATGGTTTGTTTCTCATTTCTGTATGCATATGTTTTTCTCTGTTTACTGTTAAAACGAATAAAACATTTAAATATGAAAAAAAATGATGTTTTTCGTCAAAGTACCCTTTATAGAGGACATGTGGTCAACCAAAAATAAATTAAACCATATTATCATGAAATAACGGGGTACCCTGATAACACATCTTTTTACAGTTTCTTGATATGGCCAAGATATGTGGGTTTATAGTTTATCTGATTACTTAAGTAAGGAGTCAGTTGGGTGTGAATTTTAACAATGGGAGTGCATATTAGATGATGAGTGGGGTTATACAGTCGGTGGGTGTATATTAAGCATACACACCCCTCAATGTACAACATTAGCACTCCCTGACTGTATAATCCCAACCATTACCTAATAGTCACTCTCATTTTTTAAATTAAGTTCATGCCCATCTAACTGATTCCCTGAACTGTCAGGCACATTATAAACCCTCATATCTCCGGAACGAAAGTGTCTATCAAGAAAATGTGAATTAGTGTGGAATAAGGGTACCCTGAGCTATTCATTGACAGTATCAAAAAAAATTTAAGTTTTGGGGGGATGGCCACAGGTCCTCTTTAATGTTATGAGTGATTGATGCATGTTGTGTTTCATTGACTCATTTATAGGATCTCTGCTTGTTGTGAGAGAAGGAGTTTATTCATCTTATTCAGAAAGTATTCTACCTGGCATCCAGTCTAAGCAATCTTCTGTTAGCTCAATGCATCAGCAATCTTTTTGCTATATTGATAGTTTACTACACCGTATTAAAGTAGATGAAATGTTTAATCTATAAGCCTCGGCTCCTTAGCTCATTGTACTGCATACAAACCATTGGAGGTGCGGTGCAGTTTTTAAACAAAGCAGTAGCTTTTTTGTAAGTCTGGAGAATTATATTTATTAATGGCCAGTGAAGGAAATGACAGAAGGAGTGGGGGCAGTGGGTGTCGGTATGGTTTTCTCATCTTGTGACAGTCTTGTATGTCACTTTAAGGGGTACTCCACCCCTAGACATCTTATCCCCTATCCAAAGGATCATGCTGCTGGGGACCCCCGTGGTCTCAGCTGTGGCACCCCAGACATCTGGTGCATTGAGCGAACTTTCGCTCCTTGCCGAATGACTGGTGATGCGGGGTGGAGGCTCGTGATGTCACGGCCATGTCCCTTCACGGCCATGTCCCCCTCATGATGCCCCCTCCCATAAACTTGCATTGAGGGGGCATGGCCATGACATCACGAGCAGGGCGTGACCGTGATGTCACAAGCCTCCGGCTCTGCACCTGAAGCTCTAAACAAATGCGGGGTGCAGCAGGGAGATCGTGGGGTTCCCAGCAGCGGGGCCCCCGCAATCAGACATCTTATCTCTTTCCTTTGGACAGGGGATAAGATGTCTAGGGGCGGAGTACCCCTTTATGGCCCATTCTATAGAGTGTTCAGTATGCAACTTACCCAAGAGCAACAAGTTCCCAAATCCAGGTCTCAGGAAAATATGTCCTTACTTTTTCAACTTCTTTTTCAATTTCTTGCACTAGTTTTGGTATTACAGGTGAATTGCCTGGAGGTCCAGGAAGGCCTTAGATATCAATTAACAGACAAAAAAGTAAAATAATATTATATATACCATTTAACTAAACATCCTATAGAAAAAAAGATCTGTAAGGAGGGTCAAATGTCTTACTTGGGATTGCTGTTTTAAGGACTTTGGGATGAATGGTTATTTCTCTGAATCTCAGCCCTGTTCATAGTGGTGAATGATGCTACTTTACTCACTAATGGACTCTCTAAGTATCCACATGAAGAGATGCTGTTAGGCCAAAACTGTATATGACAACTTTAAGGATATGCAATTTGTGTGGTCACATGTAGGGTTGTCAACCATCCATATATTCACAGGCAGTACAGAAAATCCAGGTGTCATTTCTGACAGTGGTATTGCCATAAATTGTATACACAATGCCAGAATTGCTGTTTTATGGTCACCTTGCCTCCCAAAATACATGGATAAAAAAGTAATGAAAATGACATATGGTATGGTATATACCCCAAAATGATCAATAAAAATTATGGTTCACTTCCCAAAAACCTAGCCTTAGTAGTATAGTAAATAGATATATAAATAAATAAAAAATGAAGGGCTATCCTGTCAATAATCGGCAACAGCAAACTTTTCTCAGGCAGCGTTGGACTGCTTTCCAGATGGAAGTGCAACTTAACTACATTATCAGGAATACACTGCTGGAAACATCATGTCTGTCCTTATTTAATGCTGCCCTCAGCAAGAGCAGCATAACATAGGTGAAAGGTTCCCTCTGAGGCAAATAACACATTAGTGAAGTAACGAGAAGGCGAGGGAGGAAAATTAAGTCACAAAGTTGGACACTGCAAATTATTCACTCCAAGAGGACTATACATTTCCAAGAAGAATAATAGAGGAATGACAGGAGGCAGAATTCCAGTTCTAGGATTACATGCATACAAGTTGTTAGGCCCCCTTTACATATGTCCAGCATCAGTTGTCAGTTCCCTTCGGCGCTGTAAAAGCTGTGCCGGAGGGAACATGAGTCCCTATCAGACTGGAACGGATTACATGTAGTCCAAGAGAAATGGGACTACTTAAAAGACGCATTATTGAAGGCAACAGAAAATTGCATTAGACTTGTCAGTAAAAGCAGGAAAGGGAAGAGACCACTGTGGTACTCAGCAGAAGTGGCCAAAATCCTGAAAAACAAAAAGCTAGCATTTAGTAATTATAAAACAACCTAGAGCAATTAAGATAAGGAAATCTACAAGACTAGGCAAAAAGAGGCCAAGCAAGTTATAAGAACTTCTAAAGCACAGGCAGAAGAAAAACTAGCTCAGTCTGTGAAAAAAGGGGATAAGACATTCTTCAGATATATAAATGAAAAAAGGAAATTAAAACAAGGAATAACTAAATTAAAAACAAAGGAAGGAAGGATACGGCTATCCTTCACATAAGATAGGGCCAGGGACTATTGATAGGATTCAGATTATTGGGCAGACTAGATGGGCCAAATGGTTCTTATCTGCCCAAACATTCTATGTTTCTATGTTAGAACCTATCCTATTCATTTGAACGGGACCGTTCACAATAATCCTGCGTCTCAGTTTAGACACCGGATGATTGGACTCGCCAGACTGGTACAGACAGGGGAACGTATGCACAATGCACAACTGATGCCAACTGATGCACTTCTGGCATCAGTTGGTGCATCAGTTGTGGCAATTCTCATCCAGTTTCGCCGGATGCCGGATATATGTAAACCTAGCCTTACTAAAACACAGTTCAGAAGAGCTGAATAGGAGTTATCTAATTAAAATGAAAAACAAATTACCATCTGCCAGGGATGTAAAATATAAAATACACTACCACACTGGCACTGAACTCTGAAAGGTGGGTATTGTGTATTTTTTTTTATTTTTTTTTTTATCTTTAGCAGGCAGTAATTTTTTTTTCAGTTAAATTGGAAAACCTCTTCTTATAAATAGTATGTGTTAGTTTTGTGCTGTATTCTTCTTGATAATAGAAGGCAGATTGGCCTGTAAAGAACTGGTCCCTGAACATTTGTTTGTATGCTCTCTAAATGAAAGAGAAAAGTAGATTTTTTTTTAGATTTACTGTAAAATCTCTTTCTTTGAGCTTCTATTGGGGGATACAGGACCATGGGTATATGCTGCTTGCCGCTAGAAGGCTGACACTAGGCAAAAAACCTAAAGAAAGTTTGCTCCTCCCAGCAGGATATACTCACCTCCTGGAACCGACCACAAAAAAACACCCCCGCATCAACGTGGCGGAAACCAGCTGGTCAAAAACAAACCAATGGGTGGGTGCTGTGTCCCCCAATAGAAGCTCTGAGAAAGAGATTTTACGGTAAGTCTTAAAAATCTACTTTTTTGGAGCGCTTCATTGGAGACACAGGACCATGGGATGTCCAAAAGCAGTCCCTGGGAGGGCAAAACCAGCATTCCAGCCAGAAAAAACACAGACGGACGGCTGAACTGCGACCCAGGCCCGCATCGGAGGATGCAAAAGTGTGAACAAGGTAAAACTTGGCAAAGGTATGCAGAGACGAGCAAGTCGCCGCCTTGCAAACCTGCAGAGCCAAAGCCCCGTGGCTGACCACGCAGGAAGCCCCCACCGCGCGGGTGGAGTGAGCTCGCACGAAAGGGGGCACTTGACCCTTGCAACGATACGCCTCCAAAATGGGGAAGCGTATCCAGCTGGAGATAGTGGCCTGGAATCCGGGAGTCCCTTGCGTCTCCCATCGGGAGAACAAACAAAGAGTCACACCTCCGGAAGGAGGAAGTGACCGACAAATAGGTCCGAACCGCCCAAACTAAGTCCAGCTTGTGAAGCTGGCGTTCCCACAGATGAGAAGGGGATGGGCAGAAAGAAGGCAACACAATCTCCTCGTTCAAGTGAAAGGAGGGTACCGGCCAAAGGACCACCTTGTCTTGGTAAAGCACCAGAAAAGTGGAATGGCTAAAGAGGACAGACAACTCCGACACGACGAATTCCAAGGAAGTAATCGAAGGGACACATGCCCAAGAGGCTCAAATGGAGTGCCCTGTAGAGCATCCAAAACAAGGTTGAGGTCCCAAGGTGCAGTGGGGGACTGGAACAGGGGGACCTTGTGAGCTACACCTTGCAAAAAAGTGCGCACTTGAAGGTCGGCAGCAAGGGGGCATTGGAAGAGAACAGAAAGTGCCGAAACCTGCCCCTTGATGGAACTAAGGGCTAGGCAAGTTTCCAGGCCCAACTGCAAAAAGGCAAAGAGACTCGGCAAGGAAAAAGAGGTGGGAGAGAGAGAACAAGCATCACACCAATGGAAATATGCACGCCAGGTAAACTGATATATCGTGGTGGATGAGGGTTTCCAGGTACGGAGCATGGTCCAGATCACACGGGTAGAGAATCCCCAAGCCGTCAAATGCAGTGGAAGAGAATTGGGGTGGCAGAGAGGACCTTGAAAGAGGAGGTCGAAATGATCCAGAAGACGGAAGGGAACGTCTGCCACGAGACTGACCATATCCGCATACCACACCCAATGAGGCCAGTCCGAAGCGACCAGAATCGCCTAGACGCCCTCCGCCTTGAACTTCCAAATAACCCTGGGAAGAAGAGGGAAGAGGTAGGGGAGAGTGAAGGGGGTCCAAGGAACCACGAGAGTGTCCACTGCAAGGGCCAGGGATCCCGAGACCTGGAGACGAAGCACGGGACTTAACTGTTCTGGCAGGACGTGAAGTGATCCATGTCCAGAGTTCCCCAGCGGTGACAGATCTGATCGAAGACCTCCGGGTGAAGGGACCACTCACCGCGGTCGGCGGCCTGAGCGACTTAGAAAGTCCTCTTCCCAATTTTCGATCACGGCAATGTGAACCGCTGAGATGGCTGGAACGTAAAGTTCCGCCCAATACAGGATCTTCGACACTTCCCTCATGGCCGCTGAGCTGCGAATGCCGCCTTGGTGATTGATGTATGTCATGGCTGTGGTGTTGTCCGTTTGCACCCGTAACAGAAGACCCCGTAGCTTGCGACTCCAGTGGAGAAGGCACAGAAAGATCGCACAGAGCTCAAAAACATTGATGGGTAGGACGGACTCCGACAGGGTCCAACGGCCCTGGACCCAGCCGCGGAGACTCGCATCCATGGTCAGAACATGCCAATGGAGAGACAGGAAGGAGCGGCCCACCCGGAGGAGAGGAGACCGAAGCCACCAAAGGAGGGATTGGCGAACTCTGAGCGGAAGCCGGATCCAGCGGTGGAGATAAGGGGGATTTTTCCCACTGAGAGAGGATGGCCCAGTAGAGAGGACGGTACCGAAACTGGGCAAAGGGTACTGCCTCCATGGAAGCCACCATCCTGCCCAGAACAGACATGCAGGTACAGACAGGAATCAGACCCGGCCACCAAAATAAAGGAATACTCGAAAACAGCTCCCGAAGCTTGTCCTCCGGAAGAGTGAGCCACTGCCGTGTCGAAGCGGATCCTGAGAAAAGTCAGAGATTGGGACAGAGACAGGTTGGATTTCTCACGGTTGATGATCCAACCAAAACTGCATAGTGTCTGCTGAGTGATGTTGAGACTGACCCGATTCTCCTCCAGGGAGGGAGCCTTGATGAGTAGGTTGTCCAGATAGGGGAGGACCGAGACACCTCGAGAGTGGAGGAGAGCCACCACTGCCGCCAGCGTCTTCATGAAGACTTGGGACGCAGTCGCCAGCCTGAAGGGCAGGGCGACAAACTGCAAATGAACCGCAGGAACTGCAAACCTGAGAAATCGCTGGTGGGCCGGGAAGATAGGAATGTGCAGGAATAGTCCCGTATGTCCACGGAAGAGAGGAACTCCCACGGATCCATGGAGGCAACAACTGACCACAGGCATTCCATCCGGAAATGTCGCAGCAGTACATGACGGTTTAGAAGCTTCAAGTTGAGAATGGGCCGGACACAGCCACCCTTCTTGGGAACTACAAAAAGATTGGAGTAAAACCCTGAAAAGCATTCCCAAGAAGGGAGCGGCATGATCACTCCCTGGGACAGGAGGGTCTGAAGGGCCACCTGAAAAGCTGCAGCAAGAGCAGGGGACCGAAGGGGGCGGGACCTGAAAAAATCTTGGGGAATAAAAGAGAATTCGATTCAGTAGCCCAGAGACACAACCTGACGGACCCAAGCATGCTGAACATGCGGTAGCCAAATGCCCACCCAAGGGGAAGACTCATATGGGAGCGCAACCTCAGACAGTGGGAGGCTTGCGAGTCCCGGCTTGGAAGAGGGGGGGGGGGGTTGGAGCAGGGCCCCGATTTCCAGGAGGGGCAAGGCTTGAAGGACCACGCACTCCTATCCTGGGAGGTTGCCGGTTTGTCCGATCGACCCGAGAAACAAAAGGAGCGAAAGGAAGAAATCTTCTGCCACGAGTCAGAGCGGCGCGGACAATTTTGGGGCAAGAGGGAACTCTTGCCCCCGGTAGCCTCAGAGATTATCTCATCTAGCCAAAGAGACCCCAAAAAAGGGAAGCACAGTAAGGGAACGCTTAGAGGCCGCATCATCATTCCAAGCCTTAAGCCACATGGATCGCCGAAGAGCCACTAGGCAAAGGCAGCGCGGCGAGCCGACTTCAAGGAAGCCGAGCAGAGATAGTCCCCTGCATTGGCAATTTGCTGGGCAAGATCAGCCAAATCTCTGGGGCATGCACCTGCTAAAATCCCCTGAGGCAATTGACCAGCCCAAACCGAAAGGGCCTTGGATACCCAAGTAGAGGCAAAGGCTGGCGCCAAAGCTGAACCTGCCACCTCAAAAGCAAATTTCGCTAAGTTCTCAATGCGCTTATCAGAGGGATCCTTAAAGGAGGCTGCATTAGCCAGCGGCAGGGTAGTGGATTTTGACAGCCGCAAAACAGGAGGGTCCACTGTAGGAGGAGAAGACCACTTAATAACCAGGTCCTGAGGAAGGGTAAAGAGAGCCCGAAGCTTCTTAGTCCCATGGAAGGGCTTATCAGGATGCTTCCAAGCAGTCTCCAACAGCTCGTCAAACTCAGTGTGAGGGCTGAAAACTTGGGGTGCCCGACGAGCACGGCAAAAGGACACTTCAGGGACTTCCCCTGATGTTTCTGGGTCCTGTAGGTGGAAGGTGTCCCTGACTGCCAACACCAGACTATCCACCAAATCTGACATGCAGGAAATCTCTTCCGAGTCAGAGGGAGGACTTGAATCTGATTCCACTAGCTCCCCTAGAGACCTGGAGCGCACCTTGGGAGTCCTGGAATGGGTGGAAGTGGACTAGAAGTGGAGGGGGGGTGGAGACCGGAGCGGACACTGAGTGACCGTTTCTGGCGGCGCCTGGAGGAGCAAGAGAGAGAGTGGTGGTGTGAGGGCCTCGCACATCTGGACTCAGGAGAAGAGTCAGAGGAGAGGCGACCCGGGCAGCCACGGGAGGGCCATAGAGAATGGCGTGAGGGAGGATCTACCGTCATCTCCCTGCGGGATGAATGCAAGGAGAACCGCCCCAAAGCGGAAAACACTTCCTAGGAGACCCTGGCCAAGTCGGAGATCGTCTGAGAAAGGGAGGAAACCATATGAGGAGTGGGATTGGACCTCTCACCGGCAGACAGGTCATCCTGAATGGTAGCCTGGAAAGGAATAGGTCACAGGGAAGCACAGGGCGAGCAGGTAGGCTTAGTCGAACTGCATGGCATCTTAGTTTTACAGGTTCAACAGTAGTAATAAGTGACTAGCACAGGGGCTCCTTGATGTGCAGGGGGGGGGGGTCGGGTCTGTGGTCAGACATAAGCAACACTAGTAAGACAGACAGACAAGGAGTTATCTCACACAGGATCCTGTGATCCTGTTTCCAGTCTTGAAGGGAACAACTGGGGCCGACAGTAGCATGAGAGTACCGCAGGGATGCAGAGCTGAGCCGTATCCAGCCAGGTCCACTCGGGTGCAGAAGCAGGAAGGAGGGGCCGACTGATCCCTGCAGCGTGCAAACTAGTTGTCAGAGCTCTGACCCCCAGAGCGCATGCAATACCCTCATTGGTGGGGTAGGGAGGAGGAAGGAAGGTAGCAGCCCCCTGCAGCATGCGCTCTCATATGACAGGCTACAGCCTGCTCCCGGAGCACGTGCTGAGAAGAGAGAGGCCGGGGCAGAAGAGGAGGAGGGGTCTCATGATTCCAGGTGCGCGATACGGCACTGAAGAAAAAAGGGGGCGGAGTTATGGCTAGGCCCAAGCCGCAGGCTCAATTAGAGAGCCGACCGTGGCAGGAGCAGAAGGCCCCTGTCTGCGCAGAACAGAATCGCTGCCGGAAGAAAAGTCGTGGCGGCCGAGGCCTACTCATGCCCAGCCACGACTATGCACACGTCACAACTCACAGCTCAGATAAATAATACTGCCGCACAGCACAGAACGAGTGAGTGAGAGGCCGATTAATCCCTAATAAGCCTGGTAGCAGAAGGCCCCTGTCTGTGCCTGCCATAGCCCAGGAACAAAGCCCCCCCCCCACCTAGAGAAAGAAGGACTCTGGCCCTCAGTCCCATGAGGGGAGGTGGGGGACAGGCATACTCACCCACAGGGAACATACTCACCAACGAAGATTCAACCAGCCAGGGCTACCTGCCTTAAGCCAGCTCAGCTGGCAAACAGGGGCAAATGGGAGACCCGGACCATAGGTACACCACCAGGCACTGGTTGCTGGCGAGGAGGGGTTAAAGAGGTACTCCGCTGCCCAGTGTCAGAAGCTCTGCTTGCAGCGTCCGGAAGTTTATTGTTCCAAACGCTGTGCGCGGGCTTCCGTGTTCAGGGCCGTCCCTCTTGTTGTCACGCCCGCCCCTTTCGTGACGTCACGCCCGCCCCCTAAGCGAAAGTCTTTGGGAAGGGGGCGCGATGGCCCATCCAGCAATGCACCGTGCCCCTAGCTCGCAGGTGTGGACTCAGGCAGCACAATGCTCCAGTCGCCCCACGCCAGAGAAAACAGTAAAGGAAAGGAAAACTAAACTTTAGCTGAAACTAGGCAAAAAAAAAAAGAAGCTAGACCAGGTCTGGAGAGCTCCAGACCTGTGTCTGCCTCCTGCTGACCCTAAGCTAAAACTGAGTTGCTCAGCCAGGAGGTGGGTATATCCTGCTGGGAGGAGCCGATTTTCTTTTGTTTTTGCCTCCTAGTGGAAAGCAGCATATACCCATGGTCCTGTGTCCCCAAATGAAGAGCTTGAGAAATTAGGTGTGCCCCAATCCTACTTTTATTTTTCTATATGTCTTATGGTGTGCATTTCATATGTAAGGGATTGGTGAGGTTATCTAATAATGCAAAATTTACCAAAGTGTGTGGCTCGTCACTATTTCTATGCCCCCTTTCCCAATTTTTAATTCTGATGGGATGATAAAAGAAGAATACTTCAATTCACTAACCGCAGTCAGAAATCTTCATGAATAAGTGTACAGTGAAACCTCTTCAAAACACCAACTCTTACAGAAAACCACCCCTTTATCCAGACAAAGTTTCCTGTGGTAGATTTTTCGGTTCCACCAAATATTATACATACATACATTGTAGCCATTTTCTTTGAAAAGACCACCCCTCCAAGACCCCTTGTTAATACAATTTTGGGTGACTGTCTTATAAAGCTGCAACTGTTTTGCAATTTTAGACTGTTCAATGAAAAGAAGTATATAGTAGAAAGCAAAAATATGGATTCTTTATTTGTTTTCCTATCTTACTGTATAGACTTTATAAAAAATGATTACGATATTTAACTTACCAGGCCTACTAAATAACACTGTTCTTTCCATTGTTATTCCCTGCCGCCAATCTGTATATTCAGGACATATCAGTGGCTTCTGAATAGCTGCACTTGTTACTATTTTTAAGCGCAAAGCCTATGAGGAAAATAGTAAGATATAAAGCAAAGATCAAAACATGCCCATGTCTTATTATTATTATGCTGAGTATTGCCGCCCAAGAAAGAAGGACATAGTATATGATTATATGACCTTTTGCAGATGACACCAAGCTTTGTAGCACGGTACAGTCTATAGAGGATGTGTATAGGTTACAAGATGACTTGGATAGACTAAGTGTCTGGGCATCCACTTGGCAAATGAGGTTCAATGTGGATAAATGTAAAGTTATGCATCTGGGTACCAATAACCTGCATGCGTCGTATGTCTTAGGGGGGATTAAACTGGCAGAGTCACTGGTAGAGAAGGATCTGGGTGTACTTGTAGATCACAGACTACAGAATAGCATGCAATGTCAGGCTGCTGCTTCCAAGGCCGGCAGGATATTGCCATGTATAAAAAGAGGCATGGACTCGAGGGACAGGGACATAATACTCCCCCTTTATAAAGCATTGGTACGGCCTCACCTGGAATATGCTGTTCCGTTTTGGGCACCAGTCCATAAAAGGGACATTGTGGAGCTGGAAAGGGTGCAGAGACGTGCGACTAAACTAATTTGGGGCATGGAACATCTTAGCTATGAGGAGCGATTAAAGGAGTTACAATTGTTTAGTCTTGAGAAGAGACGTTTAAGGGGGGATATGATGAATGTATTAATGGCCCATACAAAAAATATGGAGAAAAACTGTTCCAGGTTAAACCCCCCCCAAAGGACGAGGGGGCACTCCCTCCGTCTGGAGGTCTGGAGAACTGTGAATTTATGGAACAGTCTACCTCAGGAACTGGTCACAGCAGGAAAAATTAACAGCTTTAAAACAGGATTAGATACATTCCTGGAACAAAATACCATTAATGCTTATGAAGAAATATAAAATCCCATCCCTTCCCCAATATCGCGCCACACCCCTACCCTTCAATTCCCTGGTTGAACTTGATGGACGTATGTCTTTTTTCAACCGTACTAACTATGTAACCTTAAAGGGGTTCTCCCCCCCTAAACATCTTCGGGGACATTTATCATTGTTGCTTTGGTAAGCGAGCTCCATAGTAATTTTTCATTTATTATTTCTTTAGTTTTGCTTATGTGTTGCATATTTATCATACTATCACGGGGGGGGGGGGGGGGGGGCTCAAAAAAAAATAATAAGTGAAATCATACGTCCAATCATGCGACATTTTCGCGCATTTGGACGTATGCATAAGTCCTAGCGATCTCTGGCACTGCCGCGGGCAGTGCAGGAGATCGGCAACGGGACTCGGCTGTTCATCAGCGATCGAGCCGGTCCCGGCAGCATTAACCCCCTAGATGCCGTGATCAATCCTGATCACGGCATCTATGGTCTTGACAGGGGGAGTGCTCTCCTCCTGTTCTCCAACGGCGGCGCCGCGATACGATTGCGGGTCGCCGTTGGTTGCTATGGCAGCAGGAGGTCAGATCATGACCTCCTGTATGCCTGCTATGGAGGCCTGTGAGATCCAGCCTCTGTAGTGTCTGCTGCTCATCACGTTATACTGTGCTGCAGTACAAATGTATTGCAGCATAGTATAACCTGTAAAAAGTGTAAAAAAATAAATAAAAAGTTCTTCAATAAAAGTATGAAGTTTATAAAAAAAATGCCCCTTTCCCAATAAAAGCCCTGTAATATCACCAAAAAGATCAAAAACACAAATCATAAACATAATAGGTATTGCCACGTCCGTAATGACATGTACTATAAAACTATAATGTAAATTATCCCGCACGGTGAACGCCGTAAAAAAAACATTTAAAAAAGCGCAAAATTCGCCAATTTTGGCACAAATAACAGAATAAAAAGATAATAAGGTAGCATGTAGCACAAAAATTATGCCAATAAAAAGTAGAGCTCATCCCACAAAAAATAAGCCCTTACTCAATGGCGTCGGACGAAAAATAAAAAGTAATGGCTGTTGGAAAATGAATGGCAGAAAAAGAATTTTACTCAGAAAAGAAAAAAGAACAGAAAGCTATATAAAATGGGTATCTCCATAATCGTACTGACCCACAGAATAAATATAACATCACTTTTACCGCACAGTGTACACCATAAAAAAAATTTAAAAAATGCCAGAAATGTTCCAGTTTTATAATATTTTGAGGTTTTTCACAAAAAATGCTGCATGTGTCAACAAAAATGCACCACTTATATTAAAATACAATGTGTCATGAAAAAACAGAATTGCTCTGCTCAGAAAAAGCGTTCTAAAGTTATTACCATTTAAAAAGATACATGTTAAATTTAAAAAAAAGAGCCTGGTCATTGAGGTAAAAAATGGGTCCGTCCTTAAGGGGTTAAATATGTTGTGTTTTTTTATTTTATTTACTTGACAGGCTTAGTAGTGGAAGGTGTCTTATAGATGCAATCCATTACTAAGCCGGGGCTTAGCGTTAGCCACAAAATCAGCTAGTGCTCACCCTCAATTATTACCCTGGTACTCAAGAGCAAGTACCAACAGGCCTGGAGCTAGGCAGTAACAGGCTGGTATTATTTAGGCTGGAAAGGTCTAGTAACAATTCCCCCTATTTTTATTCACAGCCAGATACCAACCAAGCAGCAACAGCCTGATGTTACCAGGGTGGGTGAGGACCATTGTAACTGGCCCTCCCCAGCCTAAATAATGCCAGCTTGTTACTACCTAGGCCCCGGAGCACCATTTTTTGATGCTCTGGGCCTGCTGATACCGGCTCTTCCTGGCACCACCAGGGCGGTGGGTACGGTGGGTAATAATTGGGGGTTAGCGCTAGCTGTTTTTGGGGCTAATGCTAAGCCCGGCTTAGTAATGGACTCCATCCATAAGACGGCTTCCACTACTAAGCCTGTCAAGTAAATAAATAAAAAACATAAAACGTTTAAAAAAATATATTTATTCCAGAAAAACACTCCCTCACAAGCCCTCATCAACCATTTTATTAACATTAAACAAAAAAAATCCTGGTCATCGATGTAGTCCACCAAATCTGAAGTAGTCCCTGGCCGGCGGTGATAAGAAAATCACTATAAATTCATATTTGAAATTTTAAATTACAGTAAACTCTGCGGCACCGTAGCAAAGGGAGCCCAGGCTGACATAACATTGCAGACACCTGGGACTCCTGCAGCCAGGAGATATGCACGAGACGTCCCTGCCATCTCTCAGAATGTACCACAGCGCTGAGGGATGGCAGGGACGGCTCCTGTACATCTCCCGGCCCGGCTGCAGGAGTCCCAGACTGATGCCAGCCCGGGCTTCTTTTAACATAGGATCCCCTACTAATATCCCCCCCTAATATCAAATTTCCCGCCGGGTCCCATAATTGGCTGCTTGGTCCTGGCCAGTCACAGGACCCAGCAGGAAATGTGAAATTACATAGGGATAAAGAAATTTGCCGGCGCTGTGGTATATTAAAAGGAGCCCAGGCTGGCATCACTCTGCAGCCGCCCGGGATACATCATATTCTAGCCCCCCTACCCTCACTTACAATGACGGGTACACTGATTTACATCCCCTCCGCTTGTCTCCCACCCAAGCCTGCACCGTACATGTCATGCCTGCATGACTGCTGTGTACTTCTGCTCTACAGCCATCACGCCCCCTCTCACACACATGAAAGGAGGGGGTGTGGTGTGACGTCACAAACACGGAAGCCTAAGGCTAACATTCTGAACATAAAAGTTCAGAATGATGGGGTGCCAGCCCGGACTTTGCAAGGGGTTCCAGCAGCAGGACCCCCAACAATAAGACATCCAAAGGATAGGGGATAAGTTGTCTAGGGGCAAAGTACCCCTTTAAGGCAAATTTTGCATTCCCATGTTGGCATTTTATTGTTTTTTAAAGCCAACCAGAACTGGGCCCTATCTTTTCAAATGCTTCAACCAGGGTTGTCTTTAATTTTGATTGGACCCTGGGCAAGCAATTTTTTGCCCCCCCACCCCCCCCCCCCCCCCGCATAGTTTCCCCACATTAGGCAGACAGCATAGTTTCCCCACATTAGGCAGACAGCAGTGCTCCCCCACATTAGGTAGACAGCATAGTTCCCTCACAATAGGTATGCAGCAGTGTTCCCCCAAATTAGGTAGACAACATAGTTCCCACACATTAGGTAGGCAGCAGTGTTCCCCCACATTAGGTAGACAGCATAGTTCCCCGTCAGTAGATAGACAGCATAGTTTCCCCACATTAGGTAGACAGCATAGTACCCCCACCAGGGGCAGACATATTGTCTGTGCAGCCGGTTCAGCTGCACAGGGGCCCAGCGTGTGAGGGGGCCCTCACACGACACACACGGGAGCAGCATTGCTGCGCCGCTGCTGCTCACTTTTCTACAGTGGCCGAGGCACATTATAGCATAGCGGGCCGCCCCAGGTCTAACAAGGAACGTCGCACAAGTGACGTCCCTCCGCAGATCCTCGCAGGACGTCAGTGATGTCACTCATCTGGCCGCCGCCGGAGAGGAGAAGCTCTGCGCAGGCCAGCTATGTGTGTCTGCGTGTGTGTGTCTGTGTGTATGTCGTGTGTTGGGGAGGGGGGGGGGGGGGGGCTATGCTACCTAATGTGGGGAATCTATGCTACCTAATGTGGGGAAACTGCTACCTAATGTGGGGAAACTATGCTACCTAATGTCGGGAAACTATGCTACCTAATGTGGGGAAACTATGCTACCTAATGTGGGCAAACTATGCTACTTAATGTGGGCAAACTATGCTGCCTAATGTGGGGAAACTATGCTACCTAATGTGGGGAAACTATGCTGCCTAGTGTGGGGAAACTATGCTTCCTAATGTGCCTAAGTGAGCTGTGGCACATGGGGCGGCCTTAATAAATAATTAACAACTAATATTAGGGGGGGGTCCTCCTGAGCAAGTGACATATGGGGGTCCACCTGAGTAAGTGACATATGAGGGAGGGGGGTTCCTGAACAACTGACCTATGGGGGGACAGGCGCATTCTTTGCACAGAGCCCTCTGCTGTCTGTGTCTGCCTCTGACCCCCATATTAGGTAGAACGCACAGTTCTCTCACATTAGGTATGCAGCAGTGTTTCCCCACATTAGATAGACAGCATAGTTTCCCCACATAATGTTAGACAGCATGCTACCCCCCAAACCCCCCTGCCGCCCCACCTGACCGACCGACACACTACAGACATACACTTACAGACACACAGTACAAACAGATACACTTACAGACACACTCACCTGACTTCCGTGGTTTCTTCTTTCCTGCGGCTGCTGGGACTGATGTGTGACGTTGCTGTGTGGGTCTGCGGAGGAACATCACTTGTGCGAAGTCCCCTGTCAGTCACGGCTGCAGGATCACTGTTTTAAAGGCCGCGGCACCACTTTAGAACAACGAGCTGCAGTGCAGGGGCAGGGCCGGCCCTGCCCGGACCGGAGGGGGCGGCTAGCTGCTTTAGCGTGGGGCTAAAGGGATAGCTGCTTTGGGCCCCCAGAAATGACCGGGCCCAGGGCAGCTGCCCCTTTTGCCCCGCGTTAAAGATGGTTCTGGCTACAACAGCTGCATGGTCTGCCTCTGTGCTATGTAATCATATAAAATATGGCTTATGCCCATCACAATGCACACAGCCTGTTGACTTGAAATTTGAGGGTGGACTAGATCTAAAGTCTACATCTTAAGTTAAAGGGGTATTCCGCCACTAGACATCTTATCCCCTATCCAAAGGATAGGGGATAAGATGTCAGATCGCCGGGGTCCCGCTGCTGGGGACCCGCTGCTGGGGACCCCGGGGATCGCTGCTGCAGCACCCCGCTATCATTACTGCGCAGAGTGAGATCGCTCTGCACGTAATGACGGGCAATACAGGGGCCAGAGCATCGTGACATCACAGCCCGCCCCCGTCAATACAAGTCTATGGGAAGGGGGCGTGGCAGTCGTCACGCCCCCTGCCATAGACTTGCATTAAGGGGACGGGCCGTGATGTCATGAGGGGCGGAGCCATGACGTCACGCTGCTCCGGCCCCTGTATCGCCCGTCATTACCCACAGAGCGAACTCGCTCTGTGCAGTAATGATGGCGGGGTGCCGCAGCGGCGATCCCGGGGGCCCCCAGCAGCAGGACCGCTGCAATCTGACATCTTATCCCCTATCCTTTGGATAGGGGATAAGATGCCAGGGGCGGAATACCCCTTTAAGGGTTTTTATTGCTGTGATAACATCTTAAACAGCTTCCTGCTTCAGACCTAGAAATGGTGCATTCTCTCCTTGAGATTATCAAGATGGTTATCTTACTTGTACATCTCCATTAAGTATTATATAAAATAATAATTTTGCAATTCTTAAGTGTTTTTGGTATTCCTAATTTCTTTAAAACGTTATAAAGATGATTTAAGTAATGTGTTAATTTCATCAAATGTTTTACCTTAAGCAAGCTGTATACATCCACAGGATTACTAGAGAAGTGCGGAAATCGCGGTATTAGGGAACGACGAAAAGAAGGGCCAAAAGGTCCATATCCACATGTATTCTCATGTTCCTGGACACGGTAATCATAGGTTTCAAAATCAAGGGAAGGGAAGAGGTCAAAGACCTATTAAAAATATAAGGAACATTTTAGAATTGTGAATTATCAGCATGAACACATTTGTGTATGACTTTTTGTCTCTGCTTTAAGGGGTATTCTGGCTTTATACATTTTATCCCCTATCCAAAGGATAGGGGATAAGATGAATGATTGCAGGGGTCCCGCTACTGGGGACCCCCACGATCTCTGTGCAGCCCCCGGCATTCTGTGTCGGCAATGCCACCAAGACGGGGATGTGACGTCACGGCCATGCCCTCTAATGATGTCATGCCACGCCTCCTCCATTCATGTCTATGGGAGGGGGCGTGACAGTATGAAGCTGGAATACTCCTTTAATACACAGTACGGTCTACTACTTAAATATTCGACAAACTATGCACAGATCAATTGTACAAGCGAATATACGATACTTTGTAATTTATCATATTAGACTAAAATGCTTCTTTCCTCTGTTATCTATCAAGCTTCTTTTGTCCTAGTTCTTTTGTACTCCATATGTGCTGCTTTTTGGGTTTAGGTATAATTGCCTCCTTTTCTTGCCCATCTCTGCACTATGGATTATGCACAAGCACTTATTTCCCAGCCATGTTATTAAAGCTGGTCTTTCCCCTATACTGGGTGGGGGGGATTTATCATTGCATTTCTGACATTTTTTTGTGTTTAATTTGGCACAAAAATTATGCGCAGTTTGCTTTGCGCAAACATTTTGCACAATTTCAAAATAGACCCTTTTTGCTAAAATTGACTGTGAAATGCAGTAAATCATTATTGATATTTCAGTGAAAGATAATTACCATGAATGCCTTTTTGGAAAAGTAGCAAAAAAAATCTGCAAAAGGTCCATGCAAATTCATACTCCGTCTGCTTTGTCACCACATGAAATCCTACAGCAAGTGCTCAAGTGATTTTTCATTTGCGCAAAATTTATCAAAGTCTGTGCCTTTTTGATAAATTTGGCTCACATAAGCTAAAAACGCCGCACAGTGCTGTAAAATGGCTGCACAAAGCCACATAATGATAAATCTCCACCTGTGTGTTCTTTGGGTGTGCCATGTGTACTACTTTATGCTTTGAACATGTGCTGTCTTTTCCTTTATAAATTGTAATAACTACGTCATATATCTCTGAATCTTACATCATTTCCTCTTCTGATATCCTTTGCCATTGCTGCAGTTATCATGCTTTATCATGTCCAGATATATGGATATCATTCTAACTGTATATAGATATAATTGTTGCTCAGTTGACCACCATTCACTGATGAAGCATACTCATGAAACTCGTTGGGTTTGGTGGGACACTGAGGGACTGTCATAACGCTGAACATTGTCATATTGTATTGGTCAAGCTACTTAGCAAACTTTTGAGCCCAACTGTATATATACATGGATAGGTCTGGTAAACACACTTGACAACCTGTAAATGACATTATCACTCACTTTATCCGCAGTCAGTTCTTTCTCTGGTTTCATCAGGACCACACTCTGATCCACCACCCGCAGACCACAGAGAGACCCAGGAGAAGCCTGGACCTCGAGAGACACGTCTGATCCGGGAAGAACTTCACTGGGGGAAAACCCAGCTGACACCTAGAAAAAAGTTACAACATAAGACTTAGTTGAAATAGAACACTAGTTATGGTCCAGTTATCTGACTAAGCAAATTTAGTAAGTGATTTCCCCAGCATTGTCCTGCTTGCTGAATAGGAAAAACTTCTGTGAGGCCCTAGTACAATAGAGAGAGGTATCCTGGACTAAACATGTTACTTATCGCCCATGAGGGCCCATCGCCCCTTGTGATGTCATACCACACCCCCTCAATGCAAGTCTATGGGAGGTGGCATGGCTACTGCCACGCCCCCTCCCATAGACTTGCATTGAGGGGGCGTGATGTGACATCACAAGGGGCGTGGCCGTGACATTACGGCCCCCGCTGCCCGCTCCAAGCATTCAGAACAAAATGTTCCGAACACTGGGGCAGTGGAGTACCCCTTTAAGCTGGGTTCACGCACCATAAAATTAAAAGCAAAATATGTCCATAAAATCAGTATAAAAAAAACGCCATTTTTTAAATCTAATAATGTACACTTTGAATGTCTATAGAAAAGTGTCTGTCAGTGCACAGTGCAAAAAATACAAGTCCATTATTCTGACATTAAAAAATATATCTTGTAACCATGGAGACACACAGCTGTGCATAAGCACTATGGGGGAGATTTATCAAAACCTGTGGAGAGGAAAAGTTGTCCAGTTGCCCATAGCAACCAATCAGATCGCTTCTTTCATTTTTCACAGGAAAATGAAAGAAGCAAGGTGATTGGTTGCTATAGGCAACTGGGCAAGTTTTCCTCTGCACAGGTTTTGATAAATTTCCCCCTATGTACACAAAACTGAAGTAGATTTTAAGACTATTGAATACATTGCATACATTTTTTACCATACTGAAGTTGCTTCATGTAAAAAAGAATTACAACAATTATAAATATGCATATATATATATATATATATATATATATATATATATATATATATATATAATATGTAGACATTTGCTTTATACGGGATCTTAATAGATCTATTGGCCTCAATTTTTGCTTGTTTTGTCAGGAAAATTGATTAGTTGCTATGGGCAACTGGGCAGCTTTTCCTCTGCACAGGTCTTGATAAATCTGCCCCAATGGGGCAGATTTATCAAGACCTGTGCAGAGGAAAAGCTGCCCAGTTGCCCATAGCAACCAAGCAGCACATTTTTTTTTTCATTTTTAACAAGGTCTCTGCGAAATGAAAGAAGCGATCTGATTGGTTGCTATGGGCAACTGGGCAACTTTTACTCTGGACAGGTTTTGATAAATCTCCCCTAGTGTTTAGTATAGAGACTGGGTATCCTGCATAGGCTTGAGTCGTCCCTATATCACCAAGTGTTAGTTTAAGGCATTACCTATGTCATATCTCCCCCAGGATCCCACCTTATGAGCAAGAAGAGGTGCATTGTTAGAGAGGCTCAGGGTCATCCATGTATATCCCATTGAATGGCTGCCATGTAATACTACTTTTCCTCTTCAGGAGCTCCTTTAAAGATTATTATTATAACACACAGACGACTATCAGATTTAGGGTGCATGCACACCACGTTTTCAGGCTACGACTGCCGGATCTGGCTGGGGGAAGGGAAAACTGTGCGCTCCCGTTCCCCAACTGGACCAGCGCTGAAATCCATTGACTTTAATGAACTGACCGGAGTCACGGTTTTACACTGGTCGGCTCATTTTTTAACCGTATCTGGTTTTCTGACCAGACCTAAAACTGTAGTCGGCTCATTAAAGTCAATGGATTTCAGCGCCGGTCCAGCTGGGGTACAGGAGGGCACGGTTTTCCCCTCCCCCAGCCGGATCCGGCAGCCGTAGCCTGAAAATGTGGTGTGCATGCACCCTTACTGTGTATACAGTCAGTCATATATTGTGGTCAATGACAGAACTGAATTTTGCTACAACATAAAACATTAAAATAACTCACTTTATTCTTGAAACATTTCTGTAGGGAGAATTTTGCAATATCTGCTATTATTTCTCCATTAGGCAGGAAGATGTAAACAAGGACCCGAAGAACATTAGATGTGCCTGCACTATAAGGGAGGTTCAAGGGGACTTTTCCATGGATATCTGGGATAGGAGAAAACATATAGATATGATTGGAGGCACAGGTTCCATAAAATAAATGGTAGCATTGTTATATAGTTTGTAAGGTTGAAAAAGAGTCCAGTAAGTTCAACCTATACCCCTATTTTTCCTCTACTGTATTGATCCAGAGCAAGGCAAAGAATCCCTATGTGGCTAATGCCATTCGTCCTATACCAAGGGGAAAAAAACGATTCCTATTTCCAAATACTGCAATCAGAATAAATCCCTGGATCCACAATTTATCCCCATTAATCTAGTATCTATAACTTGTAATTATATATTTTTCCAGAAAAACAACCAGGCCTCCCTTGTTCTTGTTTAGTGAGTCAGACATCACAACATCATGGGGCAGAGACTTCCACAGTCTCACTGCTCTTACAGTAAACAATCTCTGTCTGTAATGATGGTGAAACCTTTTTTCCTCTAGACATAGAGGATGACCACTTATCATGGTTACCGGCCTAGGTATAAAAAAAATCACTAGAAAGATCTCTGTACTGTCCCTTCATACTGTATATTTGTACATTATGATCAACTCGCTCCTAAAACGTCTTTTCTCCAAACTAAAAAAAAACAAAAAAAGGAGACCCAGTACCGTCCCCTGTGGTCCCCAATTGTAACTTTCAGCCAACTAGAGTAGGTTCCATTGATACCCACGCTTGGCTTCCTATCACTGAGCCAGTTACTAATTCCTTTACATATATTTTTCCTTTGTCCCAGCATGCTTCATTGCACGTATTACTATAGCGGTATTCTATTCTGAGATAATGCACAGAGAAATAGAGTCTCATATCAAAAGGGTTTAGGTGGGTATTGGGTAACAAAGACCCCTAAGCTATGTTCACACAGGAGAATGTTCAAAAAATGTACATGCGGTCATTCAACTGAAATGGAGCGCCAACAGAACATGGCAGTGCTAGGAATGCCCGGAAATGTGCTGTCTCATAGACAGCAATGCATTTCCGAGCGGACTCTGCAGAAAGAATAGACATGTCTATTCTCTCTGCGGACTCCTGAATTGGGATTTCTGCCACAGAAAATACATTTCTGCTGTGGAATTTCTGTGTGGAATTCTTCTGTGAACATAGCCTTAGAGATTTCATGTGGGGTTGCACATGGCTGTTGCTGGCCTGAGGTGTGTGTGACCTCAGCAATTGCATGGGGTGCATCTTTTGTCACCACTGAAGGCGTGAAAGCACTAATTAGACAACTATCAGGCTTATTAAGGCACAGTATGATTACATTATATCAGTGCAATTTGTACACTATAAGGAGGGCATATCAATGGATCACAGAGCACAAACCAACTTAAAGACAGTACTTCATGTGGTAAAGAAGTGTGCATGGAACCTTTGCCAAATACCAAACAATGTTTAGGTGCTTTGATCCCTTACCCATACTCACCTGCCCAATCAACCACCACATCTTTCCATTTCCCAGTCCCTGTTAGTTAGCTGCCTGCTTTTATTTCAACAGACAGCAGATGCCTGGTCGGCCAATCACTGGTTAAGGTAAGACAACGCTGTGGTCAGTGATTGCCTGAGAGTGAATTTTTACATGGAATTCAGGAAGTGTTGCCCAGCAGGAATTGGGCACCATTAAAATCATGCAGGTGAGGAATTTATTTAATAATTTTTGACTAAAATATTTGTATATTCCCCTTTAAATTGCACCTTTCAGCTCCAAAGTACGGAGCTGCATACACTGGCAAATTGGTCACAGGGAGATAAAACTAACCATACTTTTGTTTCATCTGGCCATTTGTAAAGAGATAACATTTACATTTTCCTTTTGCAGATAAAGTGCTATAGAGATGGCGCCAATCCTCTACAGCATGCCTCCTCCCTCCACCTGCTGTCTTGTCCCGCAATATTGATGTAGGGGGCTGTGTTTCCAGCACAGAACCATGTATGTCAATCATTGAAAGCAGGGAGGGAGGATGACACTTTAGCTGCAAAGGAAAATAATGATTTTATAGGTTTAACAACAGTCTTGAGAACAAACAAAGGCATGGTTAGATTAATCTTCCTCTGACCTACAGAGATGTGTACTGTATATCCTCATTTATATACCCAAATATCCAAATACAGGATAAAAATGAATGCATTAGTAAAGTCCAAGGCACCATTACGGAATCCTCCATAAAAGTACTTTAAAAACAACGTATGTGTTTTTATCTGCATGCTTTACCTTTATTTGTGTCTTCAATTTTAATTTCCACAGTCCCTGAGTCCTTAATGGAAACTTTGGAAACCAACTATGAAAAATAATCATATAACAATGGTGATAAATATAAAAAAATAAAGAGCATATTCGTAAGTAATAGAAAAGTTCATTGAAGGAGAACGGTCATCCTGTTCATCCACACTCAATCCAATAAAGTGAGTTATAGTGTGGATGAACAGAAGACCGATGAGGGGTCACTGACTACAATACATACCTTCGGTCAGGAGATTTGTCCCACCAAAGATCCACTTCTATCTTCTCTGAATTGCGTGTTGAAGGCAGGCCCCATTGTTTGTTACTCCACCTCCCAGTGACCTGAATTCTTTGGTCACATGAGCGCATGCCAGCGACATGCATATTCAAATTAATCTGGCAGGGCCCGCCTCCAGCTGGTAATTCAAAGAAAGAAGTGGATCTTCGGTGGGACATATCTCCAGACCGATGGTACGTATTTTAGTCAGTGACCCCTCATCGTTCTCCTGTTCACCCACACTTTAATTGGGTTTAGTATGGGTCAACAGGCTGACAGTTTCCTTTTAAAGTCTACAGTAATTCCACTATCTTAATGCCTGCCAAGTACAACTCTTCTTAATTTTGTTTTTCCTTTGCACATGTCTTCTTAAAGGGGTACTCCGGTGCTCCAGCGTTCTGAACATTTTGTTCAGAACGCTTAGAGCCGGATGCCGTGATTGTGACGTCATGTTACGCCCTCTCCATTCATGTCTATGGGAGGGGGCGTGTTGGCCCATACAATAGACATGATTAGAGGGGGTGTAGTGTGACGTCACAACCACTGACGCAGCAACCAGGCATTTGTTTAGAATGCTGGGTTCTGCGGGAGATCACAGGGACCCCTTTAAGGATTTCCCATGGATGGTGTGAAGAGATGGCAAACTGAATAACTACCCAATACTTAAATTACCTAGGAAATCCCAGAAGTAAACTTAAACCACCCAGAATTATTTAGCAGCTAACTTAGCATTTGTAACTTAGTGAAGGTAGCATATCTATTATTGGTAGTTTAGTAGGACCATATTTAAGTCTGCATTACAACACTGTGGCAACTAATAGCAGCCAGTCAGATTGCTTTTTTAATCTTTTAAAAGGGCCTCTAAAAAATAAAAGAAGCAATCTGATTGGTTGCTATGGGCACCTGGTAAACTGTTCTTCTGCACAGGTTTTGATAAATATCCACCTGCATCTTTAAAAAGGGATACTGTTAGGCTAGGTTTCCACAAAGTTTTTTTTTATTGGTGTTTTTGTTTTCTTTTTACAAAAAAACGCCACAGATTTTCCCTGCATTATATATATACATATATATATATATATATATATATATATATATATATATATATATATAAGATGCAGTAGGAATGGAAAAAAATGTATGTAATGAAATTTAAATTTTTTATAACAACATTTTAATTCATTTTTAAACAAGGAACAATTGATGTGGGCGGGCATGGACCTAAAAATGTAGCTGACAATAATAAAAATGTAGAAAGGGGCCATTTAAATGTAAAAATAATATATTTTTTATAATACATTTTTTAGACATTTTTATTAGTAATGTATTTTAATAATGTGTTTAATAAAGTGTGTGTGTGTGTGTGTGTGTGTAGATTTCACTTTTCGCATTCCATGATGGGAGTAGTAGTACCTATACTAACAGACAGATCGCCCCAGGTGTCACTCCTGACACCCGATGCGATCTTCTTAACTATTGCAGAGATGCGGAGCGGCTTTCTCCTGCGCTCGCATCTCTGCACTAATTCACATCACAGAATTCACATCACTCATTCATATTTTCCCACCAACCGGAGTATAGTGCAGAGATGCGATTGCAGGAGAAAGCCGCTCCGCATCTCTGCAATAGATAGGATGATCGCATTGGGAGTGACACCCGCTGTGAACTTTCCTTTACTGCAGGTACTACTGCTCTCAACATGGAGCACACTCTGCTCCATGCTGGGAGCTGCAGTACCTGCATTAATAGACAGATCGCAAAAGGTGTCAGAAGTGACACTTGCTGCAATCTGTTTAATAATGAAGGTACTACAGCTCCCAGCATGGAGCAGAGTGCGCGCCATGATGGGAGCTGTAGTACCTGCAGTTAAATGGGCACTGTCATGAAAAATTATTTTTGATATGTTGTAGCACTTAAGTACTACAACATATCTCTAACATTTTAAAAGCAATTTGAAATTCGGCCACTAGGGGTCGCCCTCCTAGTGGCCGAATGCAGTGCGGAGTGACGTCACTGCAAAATTGTGACTGATTCAGGTAGGGCATCAGTTGAAATTTTGCGCAGGTGCAGTAACATCCAGGGCTGTACATCCGCTCCCTGCACTCGCTGACAGCCCTGCTGCAAGGTACAGGGGGTGCGGGGGGGCTGCTGCAAGGTGTGGGGGGCACGGGGGGGCTGCTGCAAGGTGTGGGGGGGAGGGGGCTGCTGCAAGGTACGGGGGGCGTGGGTGTTTGGGTGTTACTCACCGAAGGAAGAGGCTCCCCCGCACCTGTCCCTCCCGCATCGGCTCCCGGCTCAATCCTTCCCCCATGAAGCTCCTGTCCTGGGTGCCTCCAGTTGTTTTACCACTACAACTCCCAGCATGCCCTGACAGCCAATAGATGTCAGGGCATGCTGGGAGTTGTAGTGGTGAAACAGCTGGAGGCACCCTGTTAGGAGAACTAAGGGCAGAAGTTGGCCCCCCCAGTAGGCATCAGTGACGTGGTGCCTGCTGGGGAAGTCTGCCTGGTAGTTAGCACAGCGGCAGCCAACGGCTGTCCGGGCATGCTGAATGTTGTAGTTTTGCAACATCTGGAGGTCCGCAGGTTGTAGACCACTGTCCTATACTTTACATTGCACGGATCCGTCAACATGCGATGGTTTCAACAAACGATTGTCCGTTTGGAACAGATTACCATCGTATGTTGAGGGACCACTGTAATATATTTATTATCAAATACAGATTCCTTTTCAAATGATTGGCATTTATAACATGCCTTCGGGACATGTTGTGAGATCTTCAGCTATTGGGAAAACAGTAGTAAAGTTTTCTGCAACATAGTGCAGGGGCCACAAATAGAAAAAAACAGGGAGACTTTCCGTCTCGTTCCATTAAAGGGATACTCCGCAGGAAAACATTTTTTTTTTAAATCAACTGATGACAAAAACTTAAACATATTTGTAAATTACTTCTATGTAAAAATCTTAATATTTCCAGTACTTATCAGTTGATACTTTATATGCTCCACAGGAAGTTCTTTTCTTTTTGAATTTCCTTTCTGTCTGACCACAGTGCTCTCTGCTGACACCTCTGTCCATTTTAGGAACTGTCCAGAGTAGGAGCAAATCCCCATAGCAAACCTTTTCTGCTCTGGACAGTTCCTAAAATGGACAGAGGTGTCAGCAGAGAGCACTGTGGTCAGATAGAAAGGAAGTTCAAAAAGAAAAGAACTTCCTCTGAAGCATACAGGAGCTGATAAGTACTGGAAGATTTTTTTTATAGAAGTAATTTATAAGTCTGTTTAACTTACAGAAACAGCTAAATACTTCTTTGGATAAAAAAAAATCTATATACATAATATGGTGAAGATGTTGCAATTCTGAAGATTGTTCAAAATAATTGTACATACCGTATTTTTCGCCCTATAGGACGCACCGGCGTATAAGACGCACCCTATTTTAAAGGTGCGAAATTTAAAAAAAAAGATTCTGCACCCAACAGTGATCTTCAACCTGTGGACCACCTGATGTTGCAAAACTACAACTCCCAACATGCCCGGACAGCCGTTGGCTGTCCGGGCATGCTGGGATTTGTAGTTTTGGAACATCTGGAGGTCCGCAGGTTGAAGACCCCTGGATAGGAGGTAATACTCACCTGTCCCCGCTGCTCTGGACCCGTCACCGCTGCCCTGGATGTCGCTCCATTGCTGTCGCCGCGTCCTCGGGGTATCCCGGACGCTCCGGATGTCTTCTTCCCCGGGATCCACGCTCTCCGTCGCCATCATCACGCCGCTATGCACGCCACTCCTATTGCATGATGGGACGGTGTGCGCGACGACGTGATGACGTCGAAGGAGAGCGCCGGCCATGCAGGGGATCCCGGCACGGAGCAGACACCGAGGAGGCAGGTAAGGTCCCTCCCGGTGTCCTGTAAGCTGTGTGGGACGCCGCAATTTCACCACAGTGGTCCCAAACAGCCCGACTGAACAGCCGGGTTAGTGTTATTTAGGCTTCAGACGCGGCGGTCAGCTTTGATCGCCGCATCTGAAGGGTTAATACAGGGCATCACCGAGATCGGTGATGTCCTGTATTAGCCACGGGTCCCGGCCGTTGATGGCTGCAGGTATTCGCCGTATAAGACGCACCAACTTTCCCCCCCCAGTTTTAGGGAAGAAAAAGTGCGTCTTATATGGCGAAAAATACGGTATATATTATTCTGCACTAGAGCCCTGTCCTGAGATTAGCTGACTGTGACTACTCTATCAAGCACATCTCTTATAACTTTGAAAGTGATCATACATATTGAAGAGGTTCCACAGCACAGATCAGTATAGGGTCGACATTTGCTACTAATCGACTCCATCATCTAACCACCTTGGGCAGAAAGAATTGGATCTTTTTTGCCCCTATTTCCCTTACCATGATCTTTGGGTTTCCCCAAATCCATGTTTTTGTAAAGTTGTTTTCGATGTAGAGGGGAGATTTCTGCACAGGTTCCCACCAGTGATTAAAATAAATCATTATGTCAATCTTATCTACAGGGGCCCATAACAGTTGTATTGTCTTCTTCTAGGTGCCCAATGTCATTGATTATTCTCACTATTCGGGAAAATTTCTGCCTATGCATGTAATTCCAGTCTTATACTTGTGGGCCATATAAACATTAGAAATGCTACATTGATGTCTTAAGGGTATATTCACACTACGTAATTCCTCCAGAATTCCGTGGACACGATCGGAATTACATGCGGTGAACGTTACCATCAGTGTAAATGGGTCTTCCAAGTGACCCATTCCCACTGAGGAATTTCAGTGGCGGACAATTCTGCTGCTGAAATCGTTCCACTCAAAGAAAGAACATACTTAGAGCAGAATTCCGTGAGCACTGCATAGCCATCAATACTGGTCCATAGCGGTCCTACCGCTGCCGAGAGCGGAGATTCTGCATGCGTTTCTCAGTGTGAACGCACCCTAATAAAGAATGAATTGAAAGCATAAATCAATCATGTCTCACCAGGTAATGCAGGGATAACTTTTTGGCCTCTTTCACCTCGGTGTGACTAATTATATATTCCACATGGACCTCATGATGTCCCTCACATGGGAGAACCTTATCTGGAGAATTGAGTTTTAAGAAGCTTTTGCTCCGAGAGTAGAAGGGGACCACAGTGTGAGAGGCTTCACCATAATCCGCCACATATCTCTGACTAACTTCTGTTTCCCTTTCTGTATGCGCCTATAAAAAAAATCAAAGGAAAAAATTAATGAAAAATGTCAAACTTCTCAAATGGAAAGATGTGAAATTTCATTTCATATCACACTTTTAATCATAATTTTTACATTTGGTGTATCAAACATGAAGTTGACGTCTGTAACATTTCACACATGGCAGATTGTGTACAATTTTGGGGAGATCAAAAACAATTAGCAATACTGTAATATGGTTACTTTGTTTGGCAAAAAAGTCCACCAATACTGTGATCTACATTAAAGGGGTTGTCCAGGAATCGAAAAACAGACCTAATTTATTTCAAAGACCATTCCCTGTCTGTCTCCAGGTTGGTTGTGGTATTACAACTTGGCTCATCTCACGTCAATGGAACTGAGCTTCAGAAACACACCCAACCTAGAGTCCATGTTTTTCGATTTCTGGATAACCCCTTTAAAGAAAAACGGTCAATGCACTGGGTTATAGTGTGGGTGAACAGGAGTCAAACGAGGAGTCACTTACTAAAATACATACCTTAGGTCTGGAGATATCCCCCCCCCCCCCCAAAATCAACTGCTATATTCTGGGAATTTTGCACTGGAGGTGGGGCCCCACTGGCCTAATTTACATATTCATTGTCTTTGGCTCACTGGTCACGTGAGTGCTCTGCTCTTTGCAGCGCTCACGTGATCAGCGACTCCACATCACTAGGACATTGAGTCACAGACAATTAATATGTAAATTGAGCTGGCGGACCCCACCTCTAGTGCGCAATTCCCGGAATATAGCAGTAAATCTTCAGGGGGACATATCTCTGGACCAGCAATAATGAATATTCAAATTGAGCCGGTGGGGCCCAACTCCAGCACATTATTCAGAGAAGATAGAAGCGGATCTTTGGTGGGACATATCTCCAGACCAAAGGTACATATTTTAGTCAGTGACCCCTCGTCGGACTCATGCTCCCCCACACTATAACCCAGTTTATTGGGTTTAGTGTGGGTGAAGAGGCTGACAGTGTGCTTATGATATATTGTTTAGCTTCATGAATTGTATTTGAGCAACCAAAAGGCACAATCCAGTTAAAACTGTTACAGTGTTATACCTAGTGTAACCCTGAGGGGGCAGTGAAAGACCAATATTTTCTTTCTGGTGTTCTATAAATCCCTGTGCCAGGCGTCTCATCCTCAAGCTCTGTACTAGGTATAACATAGTGCATCGGTTTTACCCAGAATGATCCTTATTTACATCTGAGGCGCCAATGGTATCTCCACAGAGTATGCAAAAATATGATTAGTAGAGGTTCTATACCTGTAACCCATACCCTGTTCAGAGCTTCAGAAATGAGATAATATAGAGAGGGATTACCTACTAGATATTTATATTATATATTACCTACATGCCATACATTTCTCAGCTAGAATTGCACCATTAAGTTTTATTGCAGCTCTTCGGAGGGCATGATCTTATAACGTGGCCTTCAAACCATGAAGAAAGTCTATTAATACAGATATGGACACACTAGATGGGTTAACATTAGTTTTATTTGGCAAATAATATGCAAAGTTGATCTCCTCTAGAAGGAAAGGATTTTCTTGATCAGTACAGAGCAGAATGCTGTCTGGCTGCTAGAGAGGCCATTGTCGTCAGTCTGAGGGGTAATGTGCCCTCTGTTAGTCAGCCAGCACCCTGCTCTGTACTGGTGAGAGGCATTAACCCCAAAACAGCCATCTACAGATAGGTTATTTTCCATTTGAAGGAGATTCTGGCTTGTCTTATATTCCCTTATGTTTCAAAGCTCTATAATGTGGTCAAACATTGGCTTATAGGGAAGGCACCTTCAGTTACGGGCACCACAGCAAGCTCTTTTCCTTTTGGAAGAGAAACATTTTGTATTTTTTTTCTCAGTGAAGCACTGCATGGCCTATAAGTCTCCTTACAACAATGTAGTAATTCTCCTCAAGTAGACACTTTACCCTCTTAGTTCCATTTGACAAGTAATGCATACTTCTAGTCAGTTAAACTAAGGAATCAGAATACAGGTGTGGTGGGGAACTCAACCTTGTGGAAATCCCACCATCCATACTTATCCTCTATTCACATCACATTTGAGCCCTATTCTTGGCATATACACTGGACAATGGGACCCAGAGTATATACGAAACATATCTATAGGGCTTCCATTCATCAAATAGAGACCAAACACGTCCGAATTTGACCTATAGTATACATTTATGTACTTTTTTGATGGTACATATGTGGTCAAGTGTACTCTTCTATGCAGAGGTATGCAAGAAACAAATGTGTACTTTATGATTTATGTTTTTTTGACATATGCCTTTTGTCAGAGGAATAGGTAAAAAAATCACCCAAAGTACACCTCCAATGGAATATTTAAATGTGATGTGAACAGAGGCTTAGTCTCTTTATGTTGGTGCCTCTTTGGATCACTCTGAGTCCACCAACTACCTTATAGAATGTAAAACAAAAATAGAGAAATATAGCTGAACATCCACCAGGGAGCAGATGGTAGGTGTTCACACTGGTGTGGTGCTCTGTTGCTGTGATGCTTTGTCTGTGGGGTGGTGTGGCCCAGAGGTGGGGGCTTGGTCGGGCAGCAGCAGGGCTGCCTGGCCACAAGGTCATTCCCTTTTGGACTTGGTGTCCCAGAGGCAGTGGTCGCCGATTGGCGCTACTCCAGTGTTAGGTTAGGGATCCACTCTGATTAGGTGGCCTTGATGTGGCGAGTGGGCTTGTACGTGATTTGTAGGCCCCATAAAGAGTCTACAGTATACTACTCCTTAACACCTACAGAAATATATATATATATATATATATATATATATATATATTATATTTGTTTATGATAATAAAGGGGTTTTCCATTGAAATTTTATTCATGAACGTTCCTCAGGAGAGATCATCAGTATCAAAACTTTTGGGTGCCGACATCTGACACCAAACCGCCACAGACCACCCCCCCCTTCGGTCAGGCACCAATATTCACAAAGAAACAGAGATGGAAGTAGGCAGCTTCATGCAGTGATTGGTTACTGTAGATCAACTTCCATTCCACCGATCTGAATTTTCCTTGAAAACCTTTACAGATAGGTATGCCATTTTGATTAAGCTCTGGCTCACAGATTTCATAATTTAGAATATTCTTCCACATAAATAAATTATTTGGCCTTTACCACTTGGTGCAAAACTCCTTGTTTTTATTAAAATTGTGGTTAGTGGTACAGAGTGGGGGATAGGCCCTTTTAGCAACTCTTCATTGCGTAATGTGATTTTAATAAAATGAAGATGTTGCACACCAAGTGGTAGGGGCCACATAATTTCTTTCTCCTGTTGAAGATTCAGTCTTTGAAGTCTATGCATGACACATGCTGAACACCACCATGTCATCAATTCAGGAGCTGTACTGGCTGGAATCCCATACTTGGTGGGTATAGCGGTGCCTGATTTCGTAAAGATTGCAATTTAAAGTTTGAGTGTTGCCATTTGTTCCAATGAGAACTGAATATGCTAATGAAAAAGAAAGGAAAAATCCATAACTGCACGTTGCAGATTAACATGCAAAATCTTACCCTCAAAAATACAGATTCTGTCCAGTTGGTTGTGTTCAGAGTAAAAGATGCTTTGCCATTCTCATCGGTCACTAAGGTTAGGCCCTCTGTGTCTTGTCCATACTTCAGATTAACTTTAATATTTGGTTTAGGCACACCTCCAGCATCTTCCACTGTAATCTGAAATAAGAAATGTTTATATAGTAAAACAGAGTTAGAACTTCAAAATATAATGTATGAGGACAAAAGTGACTCACCACTCCACTGTATGGGATGCCAGGCTTGTAGTTCTTGTCAGTATTAATAAAAGACAATTTATTGATGACATTTGATATCCTGGTTTTACTGGTTGATGATAGCTTCACCCCTACATGAAGAGCGAATAGTAGAAAAAAACATCTTATAATGTATAATGCCAAATTAATATGTATAGTTTAGTTGCTTTTGAAACAGGGCCCTCTAACATGTAACAGGCCCTAATATATCACGTCCCCTCCCATAGACTTGTATTGAGGGGGCGGGGCGGGATGTCATACGGGGGCGGAGTCATGATGTCAAGATACTCCATGCTACACATTTGGAGCCTCCAGCGCTGTGGAGAGCTCACGAAGGTGGGTACGCAATGACAGATTGCCGGGGTCCCCAGCGGCAGGACCCCCGCAACCAGAATTCTTATCCCCTATCCTTTGGATAGGGGATAAGATGTATTAAGGCCGGAGTAGCCCTTTAAGTTTAGAGATAAGTTATGAAATCACACATCTGTACCTTGTAGCTTAAACTTTAGTTAGAGAAGTAACTTCATTGGAGAATCTGTATGTTACATCCACAAAATGTCCTCTTAAGAGGCAGAGGGACGTTTGAGTCCCTTCTTGCATAAAGTACCACAAAGAAAATGAAATACCCCTAGAATCCTTTCTTTCCCATTCACTAAACCAATAGTTTACAAAAATACCAAAAACAATTGTTACAGAAAAAATAACTACACACTGTTAAATATTGTGCTGTGCTCCTGTCTTATACATTCAATAGCTAGTACAGTAATGAACAGTCAATTTGACAGAACATATCTGCAGTTTACATCTAATTTGTATACAGGGGCCACAATAACAGTACTATTCAAACACTTAACATGAAGCCCCTCTCAACATGTTTTGCCACGTGCCTCTTTGCACAGCCACAGTATGTGGAGAAACATGGTGAGAGGGGCTGTGTCTAAGATGTTTACTAAGTACTGTGAGTGTAGATCCTGTGTACAAGTCAGACGTATACTGTAGATACATTGAATATTTCTGCAAATACATGTAGCACACCTGCCTCAAGTATACCGACCACCACTGCAGTCTAGAAGCGACAGTCGGGCAGATATAAGTAATAATTTATTTATATAGCACCAGCTTATTCCACAGCACTATACTGAGCCTGTCAACACTCAAATCTGTCCCTGTCTGCATTGGGAGAAGGAAAGTGAAATCCCGGATCCACAAAAGAGCGGTGCTTGGTAGCGCTCGTTTCCAGCGAGAGGTGTGAAATTGTAATCCACGGACTCGGGTATAGCATCAAGAAAAGAGTCTTTATTCGCACATGTAGTAACAAAGGGATAACGCGTTTCGAGGGGTGGAGACCCCCTCTTCGTCAGATCCAATCATGAATGATTGGATCTGACGAAGAGGGGGTCTCCGCCCCTTGAAACGCGTTATCCCTTTGTTACTACATGTGCGAATAAAGACTCTTTTCTTCTTGCTATACCCGAGTCCGTGGATTACAATTTTACACCTCTCGCTGGAAACGAGCGCTACCAAGCACCGCTCTTTTGTGGATCCGGGATTCCACTTTCCTTCTCCTTATACCAGACGTCCAGGACCAGTTCCCGAGACGAACAGGTGCCCAGCAGCTCTTCCACCACTACCTCCCAGGGATCTGGGATACAAGCCTTTGACGGTGTTGTGTCTGTAACACAACACCTCCAGGTGAGCGCACCAATCTCTGTTCACCTGTGTATTTCTTACAATACAGAATGATGGCACATTAGTGCGCTCTCTTTTCTGTTTCCTTTTTTTGCATATACTCCAGTCCGCATTGGGTCTTACAATCAAAATTTCGAAGTTACCCATCAGTATTTTATTGGAGTGTGGCAGGAAACCAATGCAAACACTGGAAGAACATACAAACTCGTTGCAGAAAGTTCTTGGTGGGATTTAAACCTTGGACCCCAGTGCTAGAACCTAGGCAACAGTGCTAATAACCACAAGTGACCATACTGCCAAGAAAAGGAGGAGAGGAAAGGAGCAGGAATATCAAGAAAAGGAGGCGACTTTGCTAAAATAATTTATTTGCAAAAATATCAAATTTGATGTGGCTGACCTCTTCAACCTTTCCCCTGGAAGCATTCTAAGCCCTATTGTTCTTTTATTTTAATTTTATCTTTTTATAATTTTTTTTGCAAACTATGGTTAAATGGCTATACATTTTAAAATGTTTAGGTTAATTGATTCATTTGTTTTTGTTCTATTTATTTATTTATTTTTTCCAGGACAGTTAGGGACAGGTAGGAGAATCATTTTTCATATTTTTATTTATTTTAATTTTCTTTACTAAATAGCTAATATTGGCATATAATGCCTCCTTGTCGTTTCTTTTTGCATCTAAAGAGCCATAGACATTTTTTTCAGGACAAATTTAATTTTTTAAGGCACCTTTTAGTTGACCATAAAATGTATGGCAAAACTGAGGAGAGAAAAAAAAAACTTATTTGCAGAGTGAAATTGAAAACAGAAGCAAAACACAATTTCATATTTATGATGTGCAAGTTATGGTAAAACTGACAGCTTATCTCTATTTTGGGGATCAGTATAACTAAAAGCATACCTGATTTATATAGTTTTTGTTTCATTTTATCACTAAATTCTAAATTTTTATATATCAACTGGCTCCAGAAAATTAAACAGATTTGTAAATTAGTTCTATAAAAAAAATCTTAATCCTTACAATAATTATCAGCTGCTGAAGTTGAGTTGTTCTTTTCTGTCTGGCAACAGTGCTCTCTGCTGACATCTCTGCTTGTCTTGGGAACTGCACAGAGTAGAAGATGTTTGCTATGGGGATTTGCTTCTACTCTGGACAGTTCCAGGTGTCATCAGAGAGCACTTAGACAGAAAAGAACAACTCAACTTCAGTGGCTCATAAGTACTGACAGGATTAATATTTTTTTTAATAGAAGTCATTTACAAATCTGTTTAACTTTCTGGAGCCCGTTGATATATATAAAAACATTTTTTCCTGGATAACCCCTTTAAAGGGTTACTCTGGTTTTGTTAAACGTTGGGATCCAGTCTCATCTGGTGATTGGCTAAGTGGGCCTCACTGTTGTTTAGCTTCCGAAAGTATGGAGGGAGTGCTCAAGGGAAAAGAAGCGGACCACTGAGTTAAGCAGTGAGAGCAGGGCCCCGTTCTGCAGATTGTGGAGGACCCAATACTTTTATTTTTCTGTCTATGAATTCTTCATTATTGTGCCGTGATCTGTACATTTTATCAGTATCATTTTGGTTTCGGTGAGACTTTTTGATCACTTTTTTTTTTCTAGTATATGATTTGACCAAAAACTATTTTGGCATTTGTTTTTTTTTTTTGTTTATTTGTTTACACTGCTCACCCTGTGGGATTAATAATGCAATATTTTCATAGTTCAGACAATTCTGTATGCAGGATTACCAAATGTGTTGTTTTTTCTTTACCAGTTTTTCTTGAAAAATTAAAAAAAGGGAGTGATTAAAATTTTTACTAGGGGAGGTTTAAATTTTTTTAAGTGCCTCTATGGAACTTTTATAAGCAATTATTAGATGGCATTGCATGACTCAATAAGTGATCTGTCAGTACAGCCTGTCTGAAGCATAAAGGCCTCTGGCTGCCATAGTAGCCGATCGGCATCCTGAGAACAATGTGTAGAGGTGCCGACTGGGCACCCAACAGACGAAGCACCTGTCATTTAATCATTTCAATGCTGTAATTGTCATTGATTGTGGCATTCAAAGTGTGAAATGATTGACATCAGCGTGATTGCTTATGCCAGTCAATAGCAGTGAGCGTCTGCTGCTGATAGCAGCAGAAACTCACCATATATGATGTAGCTCAGATTCTGAGTACACTCTACATTCACTGAATGAACATGTACAGATTTTGTAAACTATTGTTTTCAATGAGACAAAGTAAAAACCCTAAAGTGAAAAGAGATTTTTTGTTTTGGGTCAGTTGTTTTGAGATATAGGGCCCTATTCAAAGGGGTACTCCCGTGGAAAACTTTTTTTTTAAATCAACTGGTGCCAGAAAGTTAAAAAGATTTGTAAATCACTTCTATTAAAAAAATCTTAATCCTTCCAGTACTTTTTAGGGGCTTTATACTAAAGAGAAATCCAAAAAAGAAATGCATTTCCTCTGATGTCATGACCACAGTGCTCTCTGCTGACCTCTGCTCTCCATTTTAGGAACTGTCCAGAGTAGGCGAAAATCCCCATAGCAAACATATGCTGCTCTGGACAGTTCCTAAAATGGATATCAGAGGTCAGCAGAGAGCACTGTCGTCATGACATCAGAGGAAATGCATTTCTTTTTGGGATTTCTCTTTAGTGTAAAGCCCCTAAAAGGTACTGGAAGGATTAAGATTTTTTAATAGAAGTGATTTACAAATTGGTTTAACTTCCTGGCACCAGTTGATTTAAAAAAAAAATAAAGTTTTCCACTGGAGTACCCCTTTAAGGTAAGTGCATTAGGAACAGAGTTATTTCCTCTATAACTGGAGTTGAAATAACAGCCCCAGTTACAGGCGAAACCAGTTCTGACAAGTGATAAAGTTCACTGTCAGGGCTGTGCTGGGTCTATATCAACTTAGCAACCTAGTCACATGACTAATCACAATACTTCTGTCTTCTTTTGTGGGTGTGTGGCTTCTGCCATCTAGGCATTCAACCCACAGCAGCAAAATCCCAATTGAAGCCACTGTTCTAGAGAATTGTAAAAACATAGCACACTAGAATAAAAGCCCCTTATGACCGCCATTAAAAGGCATATCAGTGGTCATTAAAATGTTAAGGTGCAACTAACGTTCTAGAAAGAATCCGATTTACCTGTCCCTTCCTCTGTTACGGAAGCTTTAGCTTTCAATTCATTTCTCCTGCCTGTTTTATTTAGATTTAACAGCTCGGCCTTGATCTCTATGGTGTGGCACCCAGATCGGTCCAGCTGTAAAAAAGAAGCAGCTTAGATTCAAGAGCAAATAACAATATACTGTGGCTGTAAGAAATGCCAGAGTTATAAGAAGGAAAGACCAGACAACCAGCAGTGTATAAGAGCCAAACGGGTTTTCTTTGTGCCTATGATTAGGGTTAAGCACTATTCCCATCACGCTTTTAGGCTCCATGACTGCTATGTATGTCCGGCCATAGACCTTTTACGAGCATGATGTTACCTTTAATACAGTATGTTTCAGTACGTTACAGAATGTGCTGCTAATAATTTCTTTATATGGATTCTCTGGACTGTCTTTTAAAGGGGTATTCCAGGCAAAAACTTTTTTTTATATATCAACTGGCTCCGAAAAGTTAAACAGATTTGTAAATGACTTCTATTGAAAAATCTTAATCCTTCCAATAGTTATTAGCTTCTGAAGTTTTCTGTCTAACTGCTCAATGATGATGTCACGTCCCGGGAGCTGTGCATGATGGAAGAATATCCCCATAGGAGCTGCACAGCTCCCGGGACGTGAGTCATCAGAGAGAAGTTAGACAGAAAACAGCAACTCAACTTCAGAAGCTAATAACTATTGGAAGGATTAATATTTTTTAATAGAAGTAATTTACAAATCTGTTTAACTTTCCGGAGCCAGTTGATATATAAAAAAAAGTTTTGGCCTGGAATACCCCTTTAAGCTAGCAGAACACCATGATCATCTTTATACCATCACACTTCTTGTAAATCCTGCTTCCTGGACGCTCGTGTCTGTGGCAGAGTGGCGGCTGTGCCAGACTGCATTGCTTCTTTTTGCTTGTATGTAATTATGTTACTGCTCGCTTCATCTGTATTCTATACATAGATAAAATTACATAATATCCAAAGTATGGACAACAGGACCTCACCTTTCCGGTAAAATTAGCACATATGGGGGGTTCATATGTGTTCCACCTCCAGTAATTGACAAAAGATTCATGACAAATAGAAGCTGTAAAATCCCCTTGGACTGGCTTTCCGTATGTGTATCTAAAAGATATGATATGCAAGAAATGATTGGATAACCTCAGGACATGTAATCTTGCTGCTGGCTGCAAGGTATGCTGGGCTACCCTGACAGTAAAGGTTTAACATTTTTGTTTACTTACTTGGCACACACTGTAACTGGAAACTGGTGACTGTTAAACATAACATACTTAGGGAATTGGATATTGACTTCAAATTTTGGAAGTACTGAAAAAACATAAAGACATTAAAAAAATATATTTGTTAGGAAAAATTAGGCAAACACATTTAAAATATTAGACGTAAATAAACGTCCTCACCATATTCCTCCACAGTGAAGGTATGGGATGTGTCCTTCAGTTTAATTGTATATTCCCCCAGTTTGGGCTCAGGAGAAAGAGCAAGGGAGAGCTCAGCAATACCCTGATTGAGATTTACATTTAACCATTGACCAATTCGGTTTTTGCTTGGATCCTAAAATGAACAACATTATCAATTAAACAGACTTTACATGATCATTTTCAAACAGTCAAAACTTCTAACATTTTAGTGTAAAATATGGATATAATCTTTGAATCCAATATGATGTAGTAGTAATATGAATAGTAAATAATAGTTTGATATATATATATATATATATATATATATATATATATATATATTTTTTTTTTTTTTTTTTTTTCTTACCTGTAGTTCAACCACAGGGATCTAAGGAAAAAGAACACAATTGTTGTTAGAATGTTTCCAGCTACTTAAATATGATATAATTCATCTGAAATAGAAAATGCTGTTAAATTTGACTCCTTTGTCTCAACTAGTTTGTCTAATGAGTTTAGGTGATGATGTAGTCTTCAGCTCTCATGGGAAATTATATAAAAAAAAAATTCATACAAAGAATTATTTAAAAGCCAGGTACTTAGGAAATAGAAAATTAGATCCTGTAGATATATTAAAGTTCTTTTGTTTAATTTTTTTTATTCAATTTTATTTGACTTTATTTCATTTTTTCATGATTTTATTTGATATGATTACATTTTTTTCATTATTTTCTTCTATATTCCCCTATTCTCATATTATATCAGGATCACTATCAATACCACCATCATATTTCCATTTTCGTCTCCATTTATTATGTACTATGCAAATTGTTATTTTCATTATTATTATTGTTGTTATTATTATTATTTTTATGTTTATTTTATTTTCATTTGATTTTATTTTCAATTCCATATTATTGTGTTGTTTCACATTCATTTGCTCTCATTGTTCTTTACTTTATTTCTATTGCTTTACTTGTATATTTCTATTACATCCAGTATCATCATTATTATACCTATGACCTCTATATGTGTGTGATATTCCATTCCACTTATAACCCTTTTTATGGTATAAGAGCAACTAATCCATTCCATGTTTTATATATGTCTCTCCCAATTGTCTTTCCACCTCCTCCTTTGTTCGCATCATTGTGTTGAGATTTTATAATCTGCACTATCCCTCTTCTTTCATATCCTTATGTCGCTACTGGAGAAAAGGCCTGCGGCCTTGAAACGTGTCTAGTCCCCCCTTATTTTTGTTGGACCACTCACCCCCAATTTGAACTGTTCCCTAATTGCAATTTAAAAGCTGTACATTCATATCACGTGGACTTGTTCAATATCCTATTATATGGCTGAATCTCCTATCTAGCAACCTTATCAGGAACAGGAAAGGAAAGATGATCCTCAATAGGCGCAGTAAACAGCAGTGAAGATTTCAATAGTCATTCATAATTCATGTAGAGGTATTTATTGAGCACACAGTGGCAACGCGTTTCTTGCCCGGATCGGGCACTTCCTCAGGCCTGAGGAAGTGCCCGATCCGGGCAAGAAACGCGTTGTCACTGTGTGCTCAATAACTACCTCTACATGAATTATGAATGACTATTGAAATCTTCTTCACTGCTGTTTACTGCGCCTATTGAGGATCATCTTTCCTTTCCTGTTCCTGGTATCACTGCATGCCGGCCAGCTACGCTGATACCGGAGGATCCAGGCTGCATTCAGGACACCACATTAAAACTCAAGCTCATCTAGGTGTTGTGCCCATAGCGCAACACCATTCGGTAAGTGGAATATTAACCCCTTCCCTTACCTCAAGGTCTGGAAGTATTACACTAGGGGCGTGTGTCCTTTTTCTTCTTTTTGTCTTGCTATCTAGCAACCTATCATTCATTCAGAGACATCTGCACATTTATCTGCAATCTTCTAAAGAAGAGCATGCTCACTCCAGCTGAGTATCTGCACCGACACTGTGAGGCGCACGCCCGCTATCCACGGGGACCTTACAAGAGCCGTATACTCACTACATGCGCGCGACCCCACTGTGTAATTACTCACGCTGCAGGCGCGTGACTGCCGCTCATCCATTCACTTGCGCAACAGACACGATGCCACTCTGAGAAGCTCCCATCTCTGCCAGCTCGCATCGCACGCTTGGCCGGCTAGGAGGCTGGAGCCGTGAATCGACGCAGCAGTACGCAAAGACCCGGGGACTGGTGAGCGGTGTCATGCACCATAGTGCATGTTTTATCTTGATCTGAATGCTATTACTAACAATAGAACTTTAAAAGAACATTATACCTAGCCCTATATGGTTTATATGGACTTTTCACTTTTTGAGGAACTTTATATATTTTAGTGGCTCCAACTTACATGCTCTTATTGCTATTGCTATTATTTTACTATATTATTTTATCTTCTTACTGTGATTTTTATATATTGTGTTTCACTGGAGTCTGCGCAAGGGCCCTGCCCCAGATCCCAGTCATATATACTAACATTCACTTAATAATATATTATAAGAACTTTAATATATCTACTGGATTAAATTTCCATTTCCTATGTACCTTTGTTTTTTTTATCTTATTCTTTGTATGATTTTTTTAAATATAATTTATTATATTATATTATGTCTACATCATATTTTGGCCTATTTTGGGTGTAAGTGACACCAATAACCTTGGGTACATACTTCACCTCAAGTGAGCTACACTACTCCTTTTTTCTTGTCTCATGGGAAATTGTTTATTAGATTCTTCCCTTTAAGGTGGCTTTACATGGATCTATGACATGGACACAAGATTCTCTATGACAGTAGGAGAGGCCCTAAGAAAATTGATAAAATGTGGATACTGTGGCTTACCGGTATGATAGATATTAATGTAAATGGCATACAACAACACATGCATTGATTCTTTTCTTGCTTTTTTCATATTAATTGGTATATAAAAGATAGCTAAGTGCCTAGGGCCAAAAACCATCAAATGAAAAATCTTTTTATTTTGATCATACATAGACTTACCAAAATATTTTCTGGTTTCAAATCTTCATTAAGGGACAGAATTCTGAATTGCACTGTGACAAAAGGAACAAATTGACTGGATTAAAAAAAAAAACATTAGGATTTTTCTCAATGATATATTTAAGCATTAAGTATGAACATTCCAAGCTGAACAAAAGTGTGTATGATAATACAGTGCATCTGTGAATTTGTTAAGATTGATAGCTGTTACGCCGAGCGCTCCGGGTCCCCGCTCCTCCCCGGAGCGCTCGCTTCACTCTCGCTACCGCAGCGCTCCGGGCAGCTCCACTGACCCGGTGCGCTGCGATACCGTCTCCAGCCGGGATGCGATTCGCGATGCGGGTGGCGCCCGCTCGCGATGCGCATCCCGGCTCCCGTACCTGACTCGCTCTCCGTCTGTCCTGTCCCGGCGCGCGCGGCCCCGCTCCCTAGGGCGCGCGCGCGCCGGGTCTCTGCGATTTAAAGGGCCACTGCGCCGCTGATTGGCGCAGTGGTTCCAATTAGTGTGTTCACCTGTGCACTCCCTATTTATACCTCACTTCCCCTTCACTCCCTCGCCGGATCTTGTTGCCATTGTGCCAGTGAAAGCGTTCCCTTGTGTGTTCCTAGCCTGTGTTCCAGACCTTCTGCCGTTGCCCCTGACTACGATCCTTGCTGCCTGCCCCGACCTTCTGCTACGTCCGACCTTGCTTCTGTCTACTCCCTTGTACCGCGCCTATCTTCAGCAGCCAGAGAGGTTGAGCCGTTGCTAGTGGATACGACCTGGTCACTACCGCCGCAGCAAGACCATCCCGCTTTGCGGCGGGCTCTGGTGAAAACCAGTAGTGACTTAGAACCGGTCCACTAGCACGGTCCACGCCAATCCCTCTCTGGCACAGAGGATCCACCTCCTGCCAGCCGGCATCGTGACGGTAGATCCGGCCATGGATCCCGCTGAAGTACCTCTGCCAGATGTCGCTGACCTCACTACGGTGGTCGCCCAGCACTCACAACAGATAGCGCAACAAGGCCACGAGCTGTCTCAACTGACCGTGATGCTACAGCAGCTACTACCACAGCTTCAGCAATCATCTCCTCCGCCAGCTCCTGCACCTCCTCCGCAGCAAGTGGCCGCTTCAGGCCTACGACTATCCTTGCCGGATAAATTTGATGGGGACTCTAAGTTTTGCCGTGGCTTTCTTTCACAATGTTCCCTGCACTTGGAGATGATGTCGGACCAGTTTCCTACTGAAAGGTCTAAGGTGGCTTTCGTAGTCAGCCTTCTGTCTGGAAAAGTTCTGTCATGGGCCACACCGCTCTGGGACCGCAATGACCCTGTCACTGCCTCTGTACACTCCTTCTTCTCGGAATTTCGTAGTGTCTTTGAGGAACCTGCCCAAGCCTCTTCTGCTGAGACTGCCCTGTTGAACCTGGTCCAAGGTAATTCTTCCGTTGGCGAGTACGCTGTACAATTCCGTACTCTTGCTTCAGAACTATCCTGGAATAATGAGGCCCTCTGCGCGACCTTTAAAAAAGGCCTATCCAGCAACATTAAAGATGTTCTGGCCGCACGAGAAATCCCTGCTAATCTACATGAACTCATTCATCTTGCCACTCGCATTGACATGCGTTTTTCCGAAAGGCGTCAGGAGCTCCGCCAGGATATGGACTTTGTTCGCTCGAGGCGTTTTTTCTCCCCGGCTCCTCTCTCCTCTGGTCCTCTGCAATCCGTTCCTGTGCCTCCCGCCGTGGAGGCTATGCAAGTTGACCGGTCTCGCCTGACACCTCAAGAGAGGACACGACGCCGCATGGAGAATCTCTGCCTGTACTGTGCCAGTACCGAACACTTCCTGAAGGATTGTCCTATCCGTCCTCCCCGCCTGGAAAGACGTACGCTGACTCCGCACAAAGGTGAAACAGTCCTTGAAGTCAACTCCGCTTCTCCACGTCTTACTGTGCCTGTGCGGATATCTGCCTCTACCTTCTCCTTCTCCACTAAGGCCTTCTTGGACTCCGGATCTGCAGGAAACTTTATTTTGGCCTCTCTCATCAACAGGTTCAACATCCCAGTGACCAGTCTCGCCAGACCTCTCTACATCAATTGCGTTAACAATGAAAGATTGGACTGTGCCGTGCGTTACCGCACGGAACCCCTCCTAATGTGCATTGGACCTCACCACGAAAAAATTGAGTTTTTGGTCCTCTCCAATTGCACTTCCGAAATTCTCCTTGGACTACCCTGGCTTCAACACCATTCCCCAACCCTGGATTGGTCCACTGGGGAGATCAAGAGTTGGGGCCCCTCTTGTTCCAAGGACTGTCTTAAACCGGTTCCCAGTACTCCTTGCCGTGACCCTGTGGTTTCCCCTGTAACCGGTCTCCCTAAGGCCTATATGGACTTTGCGGATGTTTTTTGCAAAAAACAAGCTGAGACTTTACCTCCTCACAGGCCTTATGACTGTCCTATTGACCTCCTCCCGGGCACTACTCCACCCCGGGGCAGAATTTATCCTCTCTCTGTCCCAGAGACTCTTGCTATGTCTGAGTATATCCAGGAAAATTTAAAGAAGGGCTTTATCCGCAAATCCTCCTCTCCTGCCGGAGCCGGATTTTTCTTTGTGTCCAAAAAAGATGGCTCCCTACGTCCTTGCATTGACTACCGCGGTCTTAATAAAATCACTGTAAAAAACCGCTATCCCCTACCTCTCATCTCTGAACTCTTTGATCGCCTCCAAGGTGCCCACATCTTTACCAAACTGGACTTAAGAGGTGCCTATAATCTCATCCGCATCAGAGAGGGGGATGAATGGAAAACGGCATTTAACACTAGAGATGGACACTTTGAGTATCTGGTCATGCCCTTTGGCCTGTGCAACGCCCCTGCCGTCTTCCAAGACTTTGTTAATGAAATTTTTCGTGATCTCTTATATTCCTGTGTTGTTGTATATCTGGACGATATCCTGATTTTTTCTGCCAACTTAGAAGAACACCGCCAGCATGTCCGCATGGTTCTTCAGAGACTTCGTGACAATCAACTTTATGCCAAAATGGAGAAATGTCTGTTTGAATGTCAATCTCTTCCTTTCCTAGGATACTTGGTCTCTGGCCAGGGACTACAAATGGATCCAGATAAACTCTCTGCCGTCTTAGATTGGCCACGCCCCTCCGGACTCCGTGCTATCCAACGTTTTTTGGGGTTCGCCAATTATTACAGACAATTTATTCCACGTTTTTCCACCATTGTGGCTCCTATTGTGGCTTTAACCAAAAAGAATGCCAATCCTAAGTCATGGCCTCCTCAAGCGGAAGACGCCTTTAAACAGCTCAAGTCTGCCTTTTCTTCGGCTCCCGTGCTCTCCAGACCTGACCCATCTAAACCCTTCCTATTGGAGGTTGATGCCTCCTCTGTAGGAGCTGGAGCGGTCCTTCTACAAAAAAATTCTTCCGGGCATGCTGTTACTTGTGGTTTTTTTTCTAGGACCTTCTCTCCGGCTGAGAGGAACTACTCCATCGGGGACCGAGAGCTTCTAGCCATTAAATTAGCACTTGAGGAATGGAGGCATCTGTTGGAGGGATCAAGATTTCCCGTTATTATTTATACCGATCACAAGAACCTCTCCTATCTCCAGTCTGCCCAACGGCTGAATCCTCGCCAGGCCAGGGGGTCTCTGTTCTTTGCCCGATTTAATTTTGAAATTCACTTTCGGCCTGCCGATAAGAACATTAGGGCCGATGCCCTCTCTCGTTCCTCGGATGCCTCGGAAGTAGAGCTCTCTCCGCAACACATCATTCCCCCTGACTGCCTGATCTCCACTTCTCCAGCCTCCATCAGGCAAACTCCTCCAGGGAAGACCTTCGTTTCTCCACGCCAACGCCTCGGAATCCTCAAATGGGGTCACTCCTCCCATCTCGCAGGTCATGCGGGTATCAAGAAATCCGTGCAACTCATCTCTCGTTTCTATTGGTGGCCGACTCTGGAGACGGATGTTGTGGATTTTGTGCGAGCCTGCACTGTCTGTGCCCGGGATAAGACTCCTCGCCAGAAGCCCGCTGGCCTTCTTCATCCTCTGCCTGTCCCCGAACAGCCTTGGTCTCTGATTGGTATGGACTTTATTACAGACTTACCTCCATCCCGTGGCAACACTGTTGTTTGGGTGGTCGTTGATCGATTCTCCAAGATGGCACATTTCATCCCTCTTCCTGGTCTTCCTTCAGCGCCTCAGTTGGCAAAACAATTTTTTGTACACATTTTTCGTCTTCACGGCTTGCCCACGCAGATTGTCTCGGATAGAGGCGTCCAATTCGTGTCAAAATTCTGGAGGGCTCTCTGTAAACAACTCAAGATTAAATTAAACTTTTCCTCTGCATATCACCCTCAATCCAATGGGCAAGTGGAAAGAATTAACCAGGTCCTGGGTGATTATTTACGCCATTTTGTTTCCTCCCGCCAGGATGACTGGGCAGATCTTCTACCATGGGCCGAATTCTCGTATAACTTCAGAGTCTCTGAATCTTCCTCCAAATCCCCATTTTTCGTGGTGTACGGCCGTCACCCTCTTCCCCCCCTCCCTACTCCCTTGCCCTCTGGTTTGCCCGCTGTAGATGAAGTGACTCGTGATCTTTCCACCATATGGAAAGAGACCCAAAATTCTCTTTTACAGGCTTCATCTCGCATGAAAAAGTTTGCCGATATGAAAAGAAGAGCTCCCCCCATTTTTGCTCCCGGAGACAAGGTATGGCTCTCCGCTAAATATGTCCGCTTTCGTGTCCCCAGTTACAAACTGGGACCACGCTATCTTGGTCCTTTCAAAGTCTTGTGCCAAATTAATCCTGTCTCTTACAAACTTCTTCTTCCTCCTTCTCTTCGTATTCCTAATGCCTTTCATGTCTCTCTTCTTAAACCACTCATCATCAACCGTTTCTCTCCCAAGTTAGTTTCTCCCACTCCTGTCTCCGGTTCTTCTGACGTCTTCTCAGTGAAAGAGATACTGGCCTCCAAGACGGTCAGAGGAAAAAGGTTCTTTTTGGTGGATTGGGAGGGCTGTGGACCTGAAGAGAGATCCTGGGAACCTGAGGACAACATCCTAGACAAAAGTCTGCTCCTCAGGTTCCCAGGCTCTAAGAAGAGGGGGAGACCCAAGGGGGGGGGTACTGTTACGCCGAGCGCTCCGGGTCCCCGCTCCTCCCCGGAGCGCTCGCTTCACTCTCGCTACCGCAGCGCTCCGGGCAGCTCCACTGACCCGGTGCGCTGCGATACCGTCTCCAGCCGGGATGCGATTCGCGATGCGGGTGGCGCCCGCTCGCGATGCGCATCCCGGCTCCCGTACCTGACTCGCTCTCCGTCTGTCCTGTCCCGGCGCGCGCGGCCCCGCTCCCTAGGGCGCGCGCGCGCCGGGTCTCTGCGATTTAAAGGGCCACTGCGCCGCTGATTGGCGCAGTGGTTCCAATTAGTGTGTTCACCTGTGCACTCCCTATTTATACCTCACTTCCCCTTCACTCCCTCGCCGGATCTTGTTGCCATTGTGCCAGTGAAAGCGTTCCCTTGTGTGTTCCTAGCCTGTGTTCCAGACCTTCTGCCGTTGCCCCTGACTACGATCCTTGCTGCCTGCCCCGACCTTCTGCTACGTCCGACCTTGCTTCTGTCTACTCCCTTGTACCGCGCCTATCTTCAGCAGCCAGAGAGGTTGAGCCGTTGCTAGTGGATACGACCTGGTCACTACCGCCGCAGCAAGACCATCCCGCTTTGCGGCGGGCTCTGGTGAAAACCAGTAGTGACTTAGAACCGGTCCACTAGCACGGTCCACGCCAATCCCTCTCTGGCACAGAGGATCCACCTCCTGCCAGCCGGCATCGTGACAATAGCCTATTGTACGTTTTCTGATAACTCACAATATTGATAGTTCCCAATAGCAATCACTCTGTAAATATACAATGTCACACTATGGCAATACACTTTATGTGCTTTAGTTTAACTAGAATTAAAGAATCTGTGAACATAAGATAATAATAACAAAACAATAATAACTTATTGTGAAATCACTTTTTCTTACCAGTTTGTCCTGGTTTGTACACAGGTTTGTCTGTTTGGACTAAAATCTTTGATTGTTCCTTTTTAACAAGAACTTTACTTGTGTTGGTCAGGGTATCCCCTGAATTTGTAATTGAGAGAGTTAGAGTGCCCACCACCTCATTTTCCTCGGGAATAGGAACCTACAGAAATAAGATGAATAGTGTTATGCGTGAATATTAGAATAGCTATTTTTTTGGAATATTTAGAATATCGCAAATTATATTCACAATGACACAATGATGTGTACTGTGTAAATAAAAGGTGATCATCCCTCCCTGCTTCCAGCTTGTGGTCCAAAGAAGGCGGATATGAGAAAATTTGCGAATATTGGCACTTCCAGAGGACACTGATCCCTCCCTTCTTTTAGCTTGTGGGTAATGAGAAGGATGCAAATACAGTTGTCAGAGGTTAGCAACATCCCTAGCCGCTAATAGGAAAGTAGTTAGTTGAAAGATATAATCGCGCATGCGCATTTCGAGAATTTTATTATGAATTTCACATGGAAAAAAATGTGAACGAATATGCGAAATTCACGAATATAGGACGAATATTCCTCCAAATATTTTCAAAATATTGCAAATTCGAAAATATGGCCTATGCCGCTTATCACTAAAGATAAGTACAGTTTAGAAAAAGAAGGCAGAAAGTATGCAATTGCTGGAGTATTTTTTTTAAACCTTCTTTAGGTATTTTCAAGATTTTGGGGGTTATTTATCAAGATGTAAAAAATGCCAAACCAGCGCACAGGTGCACACCTCTACATAAATCCAGTGAGCCCGTGCTGAAATCTCCGCTGGCTAGCTTAAATTTCAACAGCAGTTTACGCTGGTTACCCAGCATAAAGTGCCATGAATGTAGCGAATGGGGGTGTCCACACCCAATTTACCAGAAACCACCCCCCCCCCTTTCGGCAGACCCAAGGGACCCTAGGAACTGTTCTGCAGACCCTAGGGAAAACAGCAAATATTTGCAAGCATTATGAGTTTGCTCAAAAACTGTGGAATTATTTGCTGTTTTTGCTACTTAAAAAAAAAAAAAATCGCTATGATAAATTCCGCCCCTTTGTATTTTTCAAAATTGTACCTGCCATTACAAAAAGCTTTTGACAAGATGTGTCAAACATTTTAATTGGTCAGGATCTGAGTGTTCACACTCCTACAAATCACAAGAACAAGCAGTTACGGTGCGAGCGAGCACTTCAGCCAGCTCATTCTAGTGATTTGTCTGGCTTGAAAACCTGGAAATGTTTTATATGTCTCTATGACAAATCGGAAGTTTTTATTTTTATAATGACAGTGCCCATTTAAGGATATATTCAAATCAAAGCAGTTTTCAGGATAAATTGTCTAAATAGAGGAAATGTCATAAAATAACAAAATAATCTTTAATAACCTGAAAAATGATCTTTAACCCGTCACCATCACTAGTCCTTTCTATAGATCATTGTTTGAAGTGCCCATATAGTCAGATGACTACTGAAGCCAATCATGGACCTTAATGCTGTATGGCGCAAAACCAGGGCCAGGGATTGGCTGTAGAAGTGGGTATACGGACATGTCATCACTGCAGCCTAGTAAACAAATTCCAGCTAGGAAGAGTGGAGTAGTGTTTTCTCTCTTTCTTATAATGTCCTTTCTGTTTTATCCTGGTATCCTTTCTATTATTATTTATAATAAGAATACTTGGAGAGAGAATTCTCCCTAATAACATCTCTGATGAGGCTCAGCTAGCCAAACATCAGGGTTCTTGATTGCAATTTTTTTCTAATAACATGCCATACTAATACAGTATCGGTAGGTATTTGTATACAATTTTGACAATCTCATTGTAATAAACACTATATTAGGTGAAGAAGGTGATAAAACCAGAGCTATTTGGATTACTAATATTAATATTTCTGGAAAAAAAAACACTGTCTACTATATTGTTCCCTGTGCACCTGCACAGACTCTCGAGTGCGAATTAGTAAACTGATAATTCTTCTTATATAATAGGCCTGTGCCTATAGGCAATATTTGGTAAAAGGAACCTAGAAATGGGCATGGACAAGACTGCAGTGGGGCTATGTGTTGTGAGTTTGCCACAATGTTCCAATGTAATATTCTAAAACAAACAGACAATCTGTGCCTAAGATGCTCTTGTTTTTGAAGAGGAAAATCTGATTAACCCCTTAAGGGGTTTTCCGTTTTTGCATTTTCATTTTTTCCTCCTTAAAAAATCCTAACTCTTTCAAATTTGCACCTAAAAATCCATATGATGGCTTATTTTTTGCGACACCAATTCTACTTTGTAATGACGTCAGTCATTTTACCCAAAAAATATAAGGCAAAACGGGAAAAAAAATCATTGTGAGACAAAATTGAAAAAAAAAAACGCCATTTTGTAACTTTTGGGGGCTTCTGTTTCTACACAGTACATTTTTCGGTAAAAATGACACCTGCTCTTTATTCTGTAGGTCCATATGATTAACATTATACCCTACTTATGTAGGTTTGATTTTGTCGTACTTCTGGAAAAAATCATAACTACATGCAGGAAAATGTATACATTTAAAATTGTCATCTTCTGACCCCTATAACTTTTTTCATTTTTCTGCTTATGGGGCAGTATGAGGGCTTATTTTTTGTGCCATGAGCTAAAGTTTTTAGCGGTACTATTTTTGTATTGATAGGGCTTATTGATAGCTCTTTATTCATTTTTCATGATATAAAAAGTGATCAAAAATACACTATTTTGGACTTTTTTTTGCGCGTACGCCATTGACCGTGGGGTTTAATTAACAATATATTTTTATAATTCTGACATTTCCGCATGCGGCGAAACCACATGTGTTTATTTTTATTTACACTGTTTTTTTTTTATGGGAAAAGGAGGGTAATTGAAACTTTTATTAGGGAAGGGGTTAAAGGATCTTTATTCACTTTTTTGTTTTCCCTTTTTTTTTTTGCAATGTTATAGCTCCCATAGGGGGCTATAACACTGCACACACTGACCTTTTACATTGATAAATGGTTTCTCATAGGAACCCATTGATCAATGATTCTGCCTCTTGACTGCTCATGCCTTGATCTCAGGCACTGAGCAGTCATTCAGCGATCAGACACCAGGAATCAAGGTAAGGGTCCCTCCTGCTGTCTTACAGCTGTTCGGGATGCCACGATTTCGCTGCAGACATCCCGAACAGCCCCCTGAGCTAACCGGCAATGATTTACTTTCACTCTAGACGTGGCATTCAACTTTGGACACCGCGTCGAAAGGGTTAATAGCACGCAGCACCGCGATCAGTGCAATGCGCTATTAGCCACGTTAGAGGCCGGGCCTGACCCACGTTATAGAACAGGAGCAAACTCAGGATGTACATTTACATCATGGATCCTTAAGAGGTTAAAGGGAATCTGTCAGCTGTATATCATGCTCTTAGCTAATGGCTGGGCAATATGCACCTCCTCTCCCATTCCTTCTTGTTTGGCTTCCAGCGCTAAGCCTTATATATATCAATCATGCTGGACACACATGTAATATAAAAAAAAAAAGGGAGGGAGAGACAGACCTGTGCCGTTACTCTGATGGCAATCGATGCCGTAACGCAAATAGAACGTTGCTCACCTGGTGGTGTTGTACGCAGAGTACAATACCTTGTGGCATATGTCACCCAATTGCAGGGTAGAGGACCGGGAGCTGCCGGAGGTAATCCCGTGTCGGAGGTTGTCTCTGATCGGTGCTGGATAGCTTGAGTTGTCCCGTGGAAGCAGGAGAAAAGATCCTCGTAGTGGCGCTCACTCGGTGGTTACTGGCAGTAGCCGGGAGAGGTATGTGAAGCCTCGGTCGGCAATAAGCGATAGCGGACAGGTGGAATAATAAATCAAAAGTTTTAATGCAGGGACTACGCGTTACGAGGGGCAAGACCCCCTCTTCATCAGGTCCAATGAAGAGGGGGTCTTGCCCCTCGTAACGCGTAGTCCCTCCATTAAAACTTTTGATTTATTATTCCACCTGTCCGCTATCGCTTATTGCCGACCGAGGCTTCACATACCTCTCCCGGCTGCTGCCAGTAACCACCGAGTGAGCGCCACTACGAGGATCTTTTCTCCTGCTTCCACGGGACAACTCAAGCAATCATGCTGGACAGGGAGAGGTGGGGATAGGAGGAGGCATGCATGTTGTACCTCAGCCTGGCCTCTAGGACTCTTTAGCTAAAAAGTAAAACTTGATTTTATAACTTTTCATACAGCTATCTGCTTATGGATGTCATTGATGGGGTTACCCTTTAGTTTTACCATTTTAAATTACTAGAACAGCAGTTCAGGAAATAACAATCATATTTTATATACTATAAAAGAAATATGCATCTTCTTCCCCTTTTTTTGCCCCTATCAAAGACCATTTTCACCTGGATGCTGAGGCAGGTGAATATGCTGCCTTCCTGGAAGTCCTTATCTATGAGTGTGGTGTCCTTATTATCCAGGTTTAGAGATACTTTGATGTTGACCTCTCCTTCAGCTTCCTCCAATTGCAAACAGACATTTTCAGGATGCTGGGCCTTGAGCTCTGATGGGAAGATGGCGGCAAAGTGCCTGGAAAGATATAATATCATTACAGAGAGTATGAGGATACTGTCTAAGAGTAGGAAGTATTAAAAATGGTGGGCTAATGTTATTACTGTAGCATTCCGTCTTGGCCAATGGGTAAATACATCCAAGATGATACAAAACATGAAGTAGTTGCACATCTTTTATTTTTCAAACATCTTTTAAAAAATTCAAGAAGTCTGACTGACTTTTATTCATCAATTTAGATATACAGTATGGGGGAGATTTATCAAAACCTGTCCAGAGGAAAAGTTGCCCAGTTGCCCACAGCAACCAATCAGCTTGCTTCTTTCATTTTTAACAAGGCCTCTGCAAAATGAAAGAAGCGATCTGATCGGTTGCTATGGGCAACTGGGCAACATTTCCACTGGACAGGTTTTGATAAATCTCCCCCTATGTCTCTCAATTAATATCAATTACCTGTATACAACTGGTATGTAATATGACCATAACTAAAGGGCAGCACCCTAAAATATTATGGGTTGAAACAACAAGCAGGTTATTTTTCCATTGAACAGATGTTGCTGGGTCATTCATTCTGTGCTCTACCATACAGGCTTGATTGGATAATGTGTATAAGGGAATAATCACCCTCATAGATCAGAAAATACATCTCCATAAATCCATATAAAAACACAAGAAGACTTTAGGATCCCTTCTCTACTTCTCCTTTCTAGGGATTCCTACAGATCCCCCATTAATTTATACAGGTGGTCTGCCCTTTTTTCATATTTCTCTTGATACAATAAAAACAAATCTAGAGTAAAAATCTTCAGAAAGTCCAAACATGTGACCTAATTTTTTATTTTTTATATTTTTTTTTAGCATCGGTCATTAAGTAAGAATATTAAGATGGAATTTTGGAGATCAGGCATATATATATATATATATATATATATATATATATATATATATATATACACACACACACACACCAAAAGCTACATTTATAGACAAGGGGGGACATATTTCATTGTTTGCTTTTGTAAGCGAGTTCTGTAGTAATTTTCTTTTGCTTATGTGCTACATATTTATAATACTATCACAGGGGGATTGTTACGATTCGGCAGGCTGGATGTGGATCCTCTGTGTCAGCGAGGGATTGGCGTGGACCGTGTCGGTGGACCGGTTCTAGGGTTGCTACTGGTTTTCACCAGAGCCCGCCGCAAAGCGGGATGGTCTTGCTGCGGCGGTAGCAACCAGGTCGTATCCACCGGCAACGGCTCAACCTCGCTGACTGCTGAGAAGGCGTGGGACAGAAGGACTAGGCAGAGGCAAGGTCAGACGTAGCAGAAGGTCGGGGCAGGTGGCAAGGTTCGTAGTCAATAAGGATAGCAGGAGATCTGGAACACAGGCTTTGGACAACACTAAACGCTTTCACTGGCACAAGGCAACAAGATCCGGCAAGGAAGTGCAGGGGAAGTGAGGTAATATGGACAGGGAGCAGGTGGAAGCTAATTAGGCTGATTGGGCCAGGCACCAATCACTGGTGCACTGGCCCTTTAAATCTTAGAGAGCTGGCACGCGCGCCCTAAGGAGCAGAGCAGCGCGCGCCAGGACGTGACAGCCGGGGACCGGGACAGGTGAGTGACTTGGGATGCGATTCGCGAGCGGGCGCGTCCCGCTATGAGAATCGCATCCCCGCCGGCAATGTCAGTGCAGCGCTCCCGGTCAGCGAGTCTGACCGGGGCGCTGCAGAGAGAGGAACGCCGCGAGCGCTCCGGGGAAGAGCAGGGACCCGGAGCGCTCGGCGTAACAGTACCCCCCCCTTAGGTCTCCCCCTCTTTTTGTCGGGATGTTTCTTCATCCGGGATGAGGCCTGTATGAGGGATTTTCGAGTCTCTTTCCAGATGGTGGAGAAGTCCCGGGAAACCTCATCAACAGCGGGCAAACCAGAAGGCGGGGAAGAGGGTGAAGCTGGGCACGGGGCAAAGTGTTACCAGGACGGGGGCTATGAGGAGGAGACACAGCATAGTCCAGATAGGCCGTGAGGCATTTTTTATGGCAAGAAGTCCCCCAGCTCTTGATCTCCCCGGTGGTCCAATCAAAGGTAGGAGAGTGGTGTTGGAGCCATGGCAAACCAAGGAGGACTTCAGAGGTGCAGTTGGGCAAAACAAAAAGTTAAATTTTTTCGTGATGCCATCCAATACTCATGAGCAGGGGTTCTGTGCGGTAACGCACGGTGCAGTCCAATTTAACTCCGTTGACCGAGGAAATGAAGAGCGGCTTGACGAGACGGGTCACCGGGATGCAGAACTTATTCACCAAAGAGGCCAAAATAAAATTTCCAGAAGAACCAGAGTCCAAGAAGGCCGCGGCTGAGAAGGAGGAGTTAGCAGAAGGAGAAATCCGCACGGGCACAGTGAGACGTGGAGAAGCAGACTTCAGACCAAGAGACGCCACTCCCACGTGAGCTGGGTGCGTGCGTTTCCCAGACATGGAGGGCGAATAGGGCAATCCACCAAGAAGTGTTCGGTACTGGCGCAGTACAGACATAAATTGTTATCCCTACGGCGAGTCCTCTCTTCATGGGTCAGGCGAGACCGATCTATTTGCATAGCCTCCTCGGCGGGAGGCACAGGGGTAGATTGCAAAGGATACTGTGAGAGAGGTGCCCAGAGATCAAGGTCTTTTTCCTGGCGGAGTTCCTGGTGTCTCTCAGAAAAACGCATGTCAATGCGGGTGGCCAAATGGATAAGTTCTTGCAGGTTGGCAGAAATCTCTTGTGCGGCCAGCACATCCTTGATGTTACTGGATAGGCCTTTTTTAAAGGTCGCGCAGAGAGCCTCGTTATTCCAAGATAATTCGGAAGCGAGAGTACGAAATTGGATGGCGTACTCGCCTACTGAAGAATTACCCTGGACCAGGTTCAGCAGGGCAGTCTCGGCAGAAGAAGCTCGGGCTGGTTCCTCGAAGACACTACAGACTTCAGTAAAGAAGGACTGGACAGTGGCTGTGGCAGGATCATTGCGGTCCCAGAGCGGTGTGGCCCAAGACAAAGCCTTTCCAGATAGAAGACTCACTACGAATGCCACCTTAGACCGTTCTGTAGGAAATTGGTCCGACAACATCTCCATATGCAGGGAACATTGAGACAAGAAGCCACGGCAGAGTCGGGAGTCCCCATCAAATTTGTCCGGCAGGGACAAGCGGAGGCTAGGAGCGGCCACTCGCTGCGGAGGAGGTGCAGGAGCTGGCGGAGGAGATGGTTGCTGCTGTAGCAGTGGCAGAAGTTGCTGTAACGTGGCGGTCAACTGCGACAGCTGCTGTCCTTGTTGGGCAATTTTCTGCGATTGCTGGGCGACCACCGTGGGTAGGTCAGCGAGACTTGGCAGCGGCACCTCAGCGGGATCCATGGCCGGATCTACTGTTACGATTCGGCAGGCTGGATGTGGATCCTCTGTGTCAGCGAGGGATTGGCGTGGACCGTGTCGGTGGACCGGTTCTAGGGTTGCTACTGGTAGTCAATAAGGATAGCAGGAGATCTGGAACACAGGCTTTGGACAACACTAAACGCTTTCACTGGCACAAGGCAACAAGATCCGGCAAGGAAGTGCAGGGGAAGTGAGGTAATATGGACAGGGAGCAGGTGGAAGCTAATTAGGCTGATTGGGCCAGGCACCAATCACTGGTGCACTGGCCCTTTAAATCTTAGAGAGCTGGCGCGCGCGCGCCCTAAGGAGCGGAGCCGCGCGCGCCAGGATGTGACAGCCGGGGACCGGGACAGGTGAGTGACTTGGGATGCGATTCGCGAGCGGGCGTGTCCCGCTATGCGAATCGCATCCCCGCCGGCAATGTCAGTGCAGCGCTCCCGGTCAGCGGGTCTGACCGGGGCGCTGCAGAGAGAGGAACGCCGCGAGCGCTCCGGGGAGGAGCAGGGACCCGGAGCGCTCGGCGTAACAGGGATGATTCATTTGGAGCACATAAGCAAAACAAAAAAGTTGCAGCTGAGACTTTTGTGAGACTATTTTGTGACTTTTTAAATTTGCTCTCGTATGGGAGTTTTGTACTCCCATACGAGAGCTTTCGCACATCATAAATACCTGACTTTCTTTTTGTGTGACTTTTGTAAGAAAAAAAAAAAAAGTCTCTAAACATGTTGATAAATGTCCCCCAAGGTGTTGTAATTCCATGACATACAATGTTCTCTTAGAGTAAGCAACTACATACATAAACTCTGATAAAAACACAAAAAGAAGAGGGCAGCAAGCAACCAATCTTGTGCTAGGTATAAATGCTATGCTTACAAGCTTAACCTGAAGACTTGTATGATGTCAGTAGATAGGTTGTTTGTCTCTGAACCCTTTGGGCTCAGATAAATATGGAAACATGAACAATGGTCCTTTCACAGAAGAAGAAAAATGGACCTCTGGATAGAGATTCTTTTCTTCGTACAACATGTTTTGGAGGCATGTTGTATTACCTTAAAGTAATACATTTTTTGGTGGCAATTTTCTTACATTTTTGGTGTGTATATTCCATGCTAAATCAAATAAACATATACAGAAACTAAAATGCAGTTCTTTTCATAAAAGTTGTGAAAAGTTTCCAAGATCTCAGTCAAAGAGCATAAACCACTATGGCACAGCAAGAAAACATGCCAAAAATCTATTTGCTGGGTGTTATTTTCTGGATGATTTTTTTTTATTCAAGGAAACAATTCTAGGAATTTAATTCTTTAATTCTTAATTCACGTACGTTTAACTTCAGTGTAGTTGTAAGTAACAGTGATAACGCACATATTGTACAATCAATCCCCCTCCGGAATGGACTTTTTCTATGCAGAATTAACAACAAAAAGTGCAAAACCTATTTCATCCACAATGCAATATAGGATAATAAAACAAAACTACTGTACTTACAGCTTTGCTTCTGATGCCCCCAAGATCTGCAATATGAACAACCCCACACAGAAGGCCCAGTGCCCCATCATGTACAGAAGAGCTACAGGGCAGTGTACTCTGTGCTGCCTCTTCAGTATTTTATAGTGTCTTCACACCCACAGATAGTCTTTCATTTGTATGCACATCATGGACATTGAACAGAAACCTAGCACAACAAATATTTGTTAAGCACTGACTGGTCAGCTAAAGGCTTTGGAGAGATTTCACAAAGAGAAAAAACAATGTGGGCCAGCTTCGAGCTGCTTAACCCCATGAAGACGCACGTAGAAGTGTTGTTTTGAAGGTGGAGATAGACATACCAGACGAATTACTGAGAAGGTTTACTCACAGTAAACTTATTATTGACCCCCCCCCCATGCATTTACTAGGTGCATTATGAAAATTAAATTAATTCTTGACCCCAAAGTAAATAATTTTCAGGCCAGACCTCCAAATAAATTCTGACCAGACACCTTATACCAGTGGCTCCAAAACACATTGCTATGGCATACTAGCGTGTGGAAAGAAATTGCGTGTTGACACTCCAGCACCTCAAACTCTTACAGACATGACACATGCTAGGCACATCTGCTAGAAGTGTCTACCATGATGCAGCTAGCCAGAGGGGAGCTTGAGACTTACAGTAGACCCATTAAAGGGCTGTCATACATCAGCGCGGGCTGCCGGCCATGTTTTTATTTGTAGATGTGTAGATAGTGTCATGACTAGTGCTTGGGGAGATAAATAAGTTCTAAGTCATGACTGCTGCTGGGGGGGGGGGGGGGGCGTGTAATTACGTTCTGAGACATGACTACTGCTGCTCTTGGAATTGAAACAAAGCAAGTCCAGCGAAGACTGACAGGATTCCTAAATATTTATTATAGTCCATAAAACCTCATACAGAAGCAAAAATCTTGATGCATTTTGAGCTCTTAGTCTTAACCCCTTCAGGACGGAGCCCATTTTGGCCTTAAGGACCGGAGCGTTTTTTGCACATCTGACCACTGTCACTTTAAACATTAATAACTCTGGAATGCTTTTAGTTATCATTCTGATTCCGAGATTGTTTTTTCGTAACATATTCTACTTTAACATAGTGGTAAATTTTTGTCGATACTTGCATCCTTTTTTGGTGAAAAATCCGTAAATTTGATGAAAAATTTGAAAATTTAGCATTTTTCTAACTTTGAAGCTTTCTGCTTGTAAGGAAAATGGATATTATGAATAAATTTTTTTTGGTTCACATATACAATATGTCTACTTTATATTTGCATCATAAAATTGATGAGTTTTTACTTTTGGAAGACACCAGAGGGCTTCAACGGTCAGCAGCAATTTTCCGATTTTTCACAAAATTTTCAAACTCAGTATTTTTCAGGGACCAGTTCAGGTTTGAAGTGGATTTGAAGGGTCTTCATATTAGAAATACCCCATAAATGACCCCATTATAAAAACTACACCCCCCAAAGTATTCAAAATGACATTCAGTCAGCGTTTTAACCCTTTAGGTGTTTCACACGAATAGCAGCAAAGTGAAGGAGAAAATTCACAATCTTCATTTTTTACACTCACATGTTCTTGTAGACCCAATTTCTGAATTTTTACAAGGGGTAAAAGGACAAAATTTTTACTTGTATTTGTAGCCCAATTTCTCTCGAGTAAGCACATACCTCATATGTCTATGTAAAGTGTTCGGCGGGCGCAGTAGAGGGCTCAGAAGGGAAGGAGCGACAAGGGGATTTTGGAGAGTACGTTTTTCTGAAATGGTTTTTGGGGGGCATGTTACCTTTAGGAAGCCCTTATGGTGCCAGAACAGCAAAAAAAAACCACATGGCATACCATTTTGGAAACTAGACCCCTCGGGGAATGTAACATGGGATAAAGTGAACCTTAATACCCCACAGGTGTTTCACGACTTTTGCAAATGTAAAAAATAAATAAAAAATTTTACCTAAAATGCTTGTTTTCCCCCAAAAATTTTATTTTTAAAAAGGGTAATAGCAGAAAATACCCCTAAAAATTTGAAGCCCAATTTCTCCCGATTCAGAAAACACCCCATATGGGGGTGAAAAGTGCTCTGCTGGCGCACTACAGGTCTCAGAAGAGAAGGAGTCACATTTGGCTTTTTGAACGCAAATTTTGCTCTGGGGGCATGCCGCATTTAGGAAGCCCCTATGGTGCCAGGATAGCAAAAAAAAACCACATGGCATACCATTTTGGAAACTAGACCCCTCGGGGAACGTAACAAGGGGTTAAGTGAACCTTTATACCCCACAGGTGTTTCACAACTTTTGCATATGTAAAAAATTTTTTTTTTTTTTACCTAAAATGCTTGTTTTCCCAAAAATTTCACATTTTTAAAA